>NW_027485764.1:0-31294 GCF_050908995.1 Andrena cerasifolii
GCAGGCCTTTCAAGAGGCGTTCGAAAATTCTGCGTCTCTTCGTGAAACAGTCACTGTCTCGAAACACTTGCGCCACTTCTCGCTCTTTGATTTGCTCTCCGGAGACGTTACTTTGTGCCATCTCTTTCGACGGCATGTTCTCCTGTTACAAAGCCCAATTCTGTGCATTCTGAAAATTTTCGCCAGATTTTGGCCAATATATCAGGAGAACATGAAGTGGATAGAGGTATACTAAATTTCAGCTTCAAAGGCATCGCCTTAAATTTGCAATTAAGAGGCGCAGGCCTTTCAAGAGGCGTTCGAAAATTCTGCGTCTCTTCGTGAAACAGTCACTGTCTCGAAACATCTGCGCCACTTCTCGCTTTTTGATTTGCTCTCCGGAGACGTTACTTTGTGCCATCTCTTTCGACGGCATGTTCTCCTGTTACAACGCCCAATTCTGTGCATTCTGAAATTTTTCGCCAGATTTTGGCCAATATATCAGGAGAACATGAAGTGGAAAGAGGTATACTAAATTTCAGCTTCAAAGGCATCGCCTTAAAGTTGCAAATCAGAGGCGCAGGTCTTTCAAGAGGCGTTCGAAAATTCTGCGTCTCTTCGTGAAACAGTCACTGTCTCGAAACATCTGCGCCACTTCTTGCTTTTTGATTTGCTCTCCGGAGACGTTACTTTGTGCCATCTCTTTCGACGGCATGTTCTCCTGTTACAACGCCCAATTCTGTGCATTCTGAAATTTTTCGCCAGATTTTGGCCAATATATCAGGAGAACATGAAGTGGAAAGAGGTATACTAAATTTCAGCTTCAAAGGCATCGCCTTAAAGTTGCAAATCAGAGGCGCAGGCCTTTCAAGAGGCGTTCGAAAATTCTGCGTCTCTTCGTGAAACAGTCACTGTCTCGAAACATCTGCGCCACTTCTCGCTTTTTGATTTGCTCTCCGGAGACGTTACTTTGTGCCATCTCTTTCGACGGCATGTTCTCCTGTTACAACGCCCAATTCTGTGCATTCTGAAATTTTTCGCCAGATTTTGGCCAATATATCAGGAGAACATGAAGTGGAAAGAGGTATACTAAATTTCAGCTTCAAAGGCATCGCCTTAATGTTGCAAATAAGAGGCGCAGGCCTTTCAAGAGGCGTTCGAGAATTGTGCGACTCTTCGTTAAACAGTCACTGTCTCGAAACATCTGCGCCACTTCTCGCTCATTGATTTGCCCTCCGGAGACGTTACTTTGTGCCATCTCTTTCGACGGCATGTTCTCCTGTTACAACGCCCAATTCTGTGCATTCTGAAATTTTTCGCCAGATTTTGGCCAATATATCAGGAGAACATGAAGTGGAAAGAGGTATACTAAATTTCAGCTTCAAAGGCATCGCCTTAAAGTTGCAAATCAGAGGCGCAGGTCTTTCAAGAGGCGTTCGAAAATTCTGCGTCTCTTCGTGAAACAGTCACTGTCTCGAAACATCTGCGCCACTTCTCGCTTTTTGATTTGCTCTCCGGAGACGTTACTTTGTGCCATCTCTTTCGACGGCATGTTCTTCTGTTACAACGCCCAATTCTGTGCATTCTGAAAATTTTCGCCAGATTTTGGCCAATATATCAGGAGAACATGAAGTGGAAAGAGGTATACTAAATTTCAGCTTCAAAGGCATCGCCTTAATGTTGCAAATAAGAGGCGCAGGCCTTTCAAGAGGCGTTCGAAAATTCTGCGTCTCTTCGTTAAACAGTCACTGTCTCGAAACATCTGCGCCACTTCTCGCTCATTGATTTGCCCTCCGGAGACGTTACTTTGTGCCATCTCTTTCGACGGCATGTTCTCCTGTTACAAAGCCCAATTCTGTGCATTCTGAAAATTTTCGCCAGATTTTGGCCAATATATCAGGAGAACATGAAGTGGAAAGAGGTATACTAAATTTCAGCTTCAAAGGCATCGCCTTAAAGTTGCAAATAAGAGGCGCAGGCCTTTCAAGAGGCTTTCGAAAATTCTGCGTCTCTTCGTTAATCAGTCACTGTCTCGAAACATCTGCGCCACATCTCGCTCTTTGATTTGCTCTCCGGAGACGTTACTTTGCGCCATCTCTTTCGACGGCATGTTCTCCTGTTACAAAGCCCAATTCTGTGCATTCTGAAATTTTTCGCCAGATTTTGGCCAATATATCAGGAGAACATGAAGTGGAAAGAGGTATACTAAATTTCAGCTTCAAAGGCATCGCCTTAAAGTTGCAAATCAGAGGCGCAGGTCTTTCAAGAGGCGTTCGAAAATTCTGCGTCTCTTCGTGAAACAGTCACTGTCTCGAAACATCTGCGCCACTTCTCGCTTTTTGATTTGCTCTCCGGAGACGTTACTTTGTGCCATCTCTTTCGACGGCATGTTCTCCTGTTACAACGCCCAATTCTGTGCATTCTGAAATTTTTCGCCAGATTTTGGCCAATATATCAGGAGAACATGAAGTGGAAAGAGGTATACTAAATTTCAGCTTCAAAGGCATCGCCTTAAAGTTGCAAATCAGAGGCGCAGGTCTTTCAAGAGGCGTTCGAAAATTCTGCGTCTCTTCGTGAAACAGTCACTGTCTCGAAACATCTGCGCCACTTCTTGCTTTTTGATTTGCTCTCCGGAGACGTTACTTTGTGCCATCTCTTTCGACGGCATGTTCTCCTGTTACAACGCCCAATTCTGTGCATTCTGAAATTTTTCGCCAGATTTTGGCCAATATATCAGGAGAACATGAAGTGGAAAGAGGTATACTAAATTTCAGCTTCAAAGGCATCGCCTTAATGTTGCAAATAAGAGGCGCAGGCCTTTCAAGAGGCGTTCGAAAATTCTGCGTCTCTTCGTGAAACAGTCACTGTCTCGAAACATCTGCGCCACTTCTCGCTTTTTGATTTGCTCTCCGGAGACGTTACTTTGTGCCATCTCTTTCGACGGCATGTTCTCCTGTTACAACGCCCAATTCTGTGCATTCTGAAATTTTTCGCCAGATTTTGGCCAATATATCAGGAGAACATGAAGTGGAAAGAGGTATACTAAATTTCAGCTTCAAAGGCATCGCCTTAATGTTGCAAATAAGAGGCGCAGGCATTTCAAGAGGCGTTCGAGAATTGTGCGACTCTTCGTTAAACAGTCACTGTCTCGAAACATCTGCGCCACTTCTCGCTCATTGATTTGCCCTCCGGAGACGTTACTTTGTGCCATCTCTTTCGACGGCATGTTCTCCTGTTACAACGCCCAATTCTGTGCATTCTGAAATTTTTCGCCAGATTTTGGCCAATATATCAGGAGAACATGAAGTGGAAAGAGGTATACTAAATTTCAGCTTCAAAGGCATCGCCTTAAAGTTGCAAATCAGAGGCGCAGGTCTTTCAAGAGGCGTTCGAAAATTCTGCGTCTCTTCGTGAAACAGTCACTGTCTCGAAACATCTGCGCCACTTCTCGCTTTTTGATTTGCTCTCCGGAGACGTTACTTTGTGCCATCTCTTTCGACGGCATGTTCTCCTGTTACAACGCCCAATTCTGTGCATTCTGAAATTTTTCGCCAGATTTTGGCCAATATATCAGGAGAACATGAAGTGGAAAGAGGTATACTAAATTTCAGCTTCAAAGGCATCGCCTTAAAGTTGCAAATCAGAGGCGCAGGTCTTTCAAGAGGCGTTCGAAAATTCTGCGTCTCTTCGTGAAACAGTCACTGTCTCGAAACATCTGCGCCACTTCTCGCTTTTTGATTTGCTCTCCGGAGACGTTACTTTGTGCCATCTCTTTCGACGGCATGTTCTTCTGTTACAACGCCCAATTCTGTGCATTCTGAAAATTTTCGCCAGATTTTGGCCAATATATCAGGAGAACATGAAGTGGAAAGAGGTATACTAAATTTCAGCTTCAAAGGCATCGCCTTAATGTTGCAAATAAGAGGCGCAGGCCTTTCAAGAGGCGTTCGAAAATTCTGCGTCTCTTCGTTAAACAGTCACTGTCTCGAAACATCTGCGCCACTTCTCGCTCATTGATTTGCCCTCCGGAGACGTTACTTTGTGCCATCTCTTTCGACGGCATGTTCTCCTGTTACAAAGCCCAATTCTGTGCATTCTGAAAATTTTCGCCAGATTTTGGCCAATATATCAGGAGAACATGAAGTGGAAAGAGGTATACTAAATTTCAGCTTCAAAGGCATCGCCTTAAAGTTGCAAATAAGAGGCGCAGGCCTTTCAAGAGGCTTTCGAAAATTCTGCGTCTCTTCGTTAATCAGTCACTGTCTCGAAACATCTGCGCCACATCTCGCTCTTTGATTTGCTCTCCGGAGACGTTACTTTGCGCCATCTCTTTCGACGGCATGTTCTCCTGTTACAAAGCCCAATTCTGTGCATTCTGAAAATTTTTGCTAGATTTTGGCCAATATATCAGGAGAACATGAAGTGGAAAGAGGTATAATAAATTTCAACTTCAAAGGCATCGCTTAAAAGTATCAAATCAGAGGCGCAGGCCTTTCAAGAGGCGTTCGAAAATTCTGCGTCTCTTCGTTAAACAGTCACTGTCTCGAAACACTTGCGCCATTTCTCGCTCTTTGATTTGCTCTCCGGAGACGTTACTTTGTGCCATCTCTTTCGACGGCATGTTCTCCTGTTACAAAGCCCAATTTTGTGCATTCTGAAAATTTTCGCTAGATTTTGGCCAATATATCAAGAGAACATGAAGTGGAAAGGGGTATACTAAATTTCAGCTTCAAAGGCATCGCTTAAAAGTATCAAATCAGAGGCGCAGGCCTTTCAAGAGGCGTTCGAGAATTGTGCGACTCTTCGTTAAACAGTCACTGTCTCGAAACATCTGCGCCACATCTCGCTCTTTGATTTGCTCTCCGGAGACGTTACTTTGCGCCATCTCTTTCGACGGCATGTTCTCCTGTTACAAAGCCCAATTCTGTGCATTCTGAAAATTTTTGCTAGATTTTGGCCAATATATCAGGAGAACATGAAGTGGAAAGAGGTATAATAAATTTCAACTTCAAAGGCATCGCTTAAAAGTATCAAATCAGAGGCGCAGGCCTTTCAAGAGGCGTTCGAAAATTCTGCGTCTCTTCGTTAAACAGTCACTGTCTCGAAACACTTGCGCCATTTCTCGCTCTTTGATTTGCTCTCCGGAGACGTTACTTTGTGCCATCTCTTTCGACGGCATGTTCTCCTGTTACAAAGCCCAATTTTGTGCATTCTGAAAATTTTCGCTAGATTTTGGCCAATATATCAAGAGAACATGAAGTGGAAAGGGGTATACTAAATTTCAGCTTCAAAGGCATCGCTTAAAAGTATCAAATCAGAGGCGCAGGCCTTTCAAGAGGCGTTCGAGAATTGTGCGACTCTTCGTTAAACAGTCACTGTCTCGAAACATCTGCGCCACTTCTCGCTCATTGATTTGCCCTCCGGAGACGTTACTTTGTGCCATCTCATTCGACGGCATGTTCTCCTGTTACAACGCCCAATTCTGTGCATTCTGAAATTTTTCGCCAGATTTTGGCCAATATATCAGGAGAACATGAAGTGGAAAGAGGTATACTAAATTTCAGCTTCAAAGGCATCGCCTTAAAGTTGCAAATCAGAGGCGCAGGTCTTTCAAGAGGCGTTCGAAAATTCTGCGTCTCTTCGTGAAACAGTCACTGTCTCGAAACATCTGCGCCACTTCTCGCTTTTTGATTTGCTCTCCGGAGACGTTACTTTGTGCCATCTCTTTCGACGGCATGTTCTTCTGTTACAACGCCCAATTCTGTGCATTCTGAAAATTTTCGCCAGATTTTGGCCAATATATCAGGAGAACATGAAGTGGAAAGAGGTATACTAAATTTCAGCTTCAAAGGCATCGCCTTAATGTTGCAAATAAGAGGCGCAGGCCTTTCAAGAGGCGTTCGAAAATTCTGCGTCTCTTCGTGAAACAGTCACTGTCTCAAAACATCTGCGCCACTTCTTGCTTTTTGATTTGCTCTCCGGAGACGTTACTTTGTGCCATCTCTTTCGACGGCATGTTCTCCTGTTACAACGCCCAATTCTGTGCATTCTGAAAATTTTCGCCAGATTTTGGCCAATATATCAGGAGAACATGAAGTGGAAAGAGGTATACTAAATTTCAGCTTCAAAGGCATCGCCTTAATGTTGCAAATAAGAGGCGCAGGCCTTTCAAGAGGCGTTCGAGAATTGTGCGACTCTTCGTTAAACAGTCACTGTCTCGAAACATCTGCGCCACTTCTCGCTCATTGATTTGCCCTCCGGAGACGTTACTTTGTGCCATCTCTTTCGACGGCATGTTCTCCTGTTACAAAGCCCAATTCTGTGCATTCTGAAAATTTTCGCCAGATTTTGGCCAATATATCAGGAGAACATGAAGTGGAAAGAGGTATACTAAATTTCAGCTTCAAAGGCATCGCCTTAAAGTTGCAAATAAGAGGCGCAGGCCTTTCAAGAGGCGTTCGAAAATTCTGCGTCTCTTCGTTAATCAGTCACTGTCTCGAAACTTCTGCGCCACATCTCGCTCTTTGATTTGCTCTCCGGAGACGTTACTTTGCGCCATCTCTTTCGACGGCATGTTCTCCTGTTACAAAGCCCAATTCTGTACATTCTGAAAATTTTTGCTAGATTTTGGCCAATATATCAGGAGAACATGAAGTGGAAAGAGGTATAATAAATTTCAACTTCAAAGGCATCGCTTAAAAGTATCAAATCAGAGGCGCAGGCCTTTCAAGAGGCGTTCGAAAATTCTGCGTCTCTTCGTTAAACAGTCACTGTCTCGAAACACTTGCGCCATTTCTCGCTCTTTGATTTGCTCTCCGGAGACGTTACTTTGTGCCATCTCTTTCGACGGCATGTTCTCCTGTTACAAAGCCCAATTTTGTGCATTCTGAAAATTTTCGCTAGATTTTGGCCAATATATCAAGAGAACATGAAGTGGAAAGGGGTATACTAAATTTCAGCTTCAAAGGCATCGCTTAAAAGTATCAAATCAGAGGCGCAGGCCTTTCAAGAGGCGTTCAAGAATTGTGCGACTCTTCGTTAAACAGTCACTGTCTCGAAACATCTGCGCCACATCTCGCTCTTTGATTTGCTCTCCGGAGACGTTACTTTGCGCCATCTCTTTCGACGGCATGTTCTCCTGTTACAAAGCCCAATTCTGTGCATTCTGAAAATTTTTGCTAGATTTTGGCCAATATATCAGGAGAACATGAAGTGGAAAGAGGTATAATAAATTTCAACTTCAAAGGCATCGCTTAAAAGTATCAAATCAGAGGCGCAGGCCTTTCAAGAGGCGTTCGAAAATTCTGCGTCTCTTCGTTAAACAGTCACTGTCTCGAAACACTTGCGCCATTTCTCGCTCTTTGATTTGCTCTCCGGAGACGTTACTTTGTGCCATCTCTTTCGACGGCATGTTCTCCTGTTACAAAGCCCAATTTTGTGCATTCTGAAAATTTTCGCTAGATTTTGGCCAATATATCAAGAGAACATGAAGTGGAAAGGGGTATACTAAATTTCAGCTTCAAAGGCATCGCTTAAAAGTATCAAATCAGAGGCGCAGGCCTTTCAAGAGGCGTTCGAGAATTGTGCGACTCTTCGTTAAACAGTCACTGTCTCGAAACATCTGCGCCACTTCTCGCTCATTGATTTGCCCTCCGGAGACGTTACTTTGTGCCATCTCTTTCGACGGCATGTTCTCCTGTTACAAAGCCCAATTTTGTGCATTCTGAAAATTTTTGCTAGATTTTGGCCAATATATCAGGAGGACATGAAGTGGAAAGGGGTATACTAAATTTCAGCTTCAAAGGCATCGCCTTAATGTTGCAAATAAGAGGCGCAGGCCTTTCAAGAGGCGTTCGAAAATTCTGCGTCTCTTCCTTAAACAGTCACTGTCTCGAAACATCTGCGCCACTTCTCGCTCATTGATTTGCCCTCCGGAGACGTTACTTTGTGCCATCTCTTTCGACGGCATGTTCTCCTGTTACAAAGCCCAATTCTGTGCATTCTGAAAATTTTCGCCAGATTTTGGCCAATATATCAGGAGAACATGAAGTGGAAAGAGGTATACTAAATTTCAGCTTCAAAGGCATCGCTTAAAAGTATCAAATCAGAGGCGCAGGCCTTTCAAGAGGCGTTCGAAAATTCTGCGTCTCTTCGTGAAACAGTCACTGTCTCGAAACATCTGCGCCACTTCTCGCTTTTTGATTTGCTCTCCGGAGACGTTACTTTGTGCCATCTCTTTCGACGGCATGTTCTCCTGTTATAACGCCCAATTCTGTGCATTCTGAAATTTTTCGCCAGATTTTGGCCAATATATCAGGAGAACATGAAGTGGAAAGAGGTATACTAAATTTCAGCTTCAAAGGCATCGCCTTATTGTTGCAAATATGAGGCGCAGGCCTTTCAAGAGGCGTTCGAAAATTCTGCGTCTCTTCGTGAAACAGTCACTGTCTCGAAACACTTGCGCCACTTCTCGCTCTTTGATTTGCTCTCCGGAGACGTTACTTTGTGCCATCTCTTTCGACGGCATGTTCTCCTGTTACAAAGCCCAATTCTGTGCATTCTGAAAATTTTCGCCAGATTTTGGCCAATATATCAGGAGAACATGAAGTGGATAGAGGTATACTAAATTTCAGCTTCAAAGGCATCGCCTTAAATTTGCAATTAAGAGGCGCAGGCCTTTCAAGAGGCGTTCGAAAATTCTGCGTCTCTTCGTGAAACAGTCACTGTCTCGAAACATCTGCGCCACTTCTCGCTTTTTGATTTGCTCTCCGGAGACGTTACTTTGTGCCATCTCTTTCGACGGCATGTTCTCCTGTTACAACGCCCAATTCTGTGCATTCTGAAATTTTTCGCCAGATTTTGGCCAATATATCAGGAGAACATGAAGTGGAAAGAGGTATACTAAATTTCAGCTTCAAAGGCATCGCCTTAAAGTTGCAAATCAGAGGCGCAGGTCTTTCAAGAGGCGTTCGAAAATTCTGCGTCTCTTCGTGAAACAGTCACTGTCTCGAAACATCTGCGCCACTTCTTGCTTTTTGATTTGCTCTCCGGAGACGTTACTTTGTGCCATCTCTTTCGACGGCATGTTCTCCTGTTACAACGCCCAATTCTGTGCATTCTGAAATTTTTCGCCAGATTTTGGCCAATATATCAGGAGAACATGAAGTGGAAAGAGGTATACTAAATTTCAGCTTCAAAGGCATCGCCTTAATGTTGCAAATAAGAGGCGCAGGCCTTTCAAGAGGCGTTCGAAAATTCTGCGTCTCTTCGTGAAACAGTCACTGTCTCGAAACATCTGCGCCACTTCTCGCTTTTTGATTTGCTCTCCGGAGAAGTTACTTTGTGCCATCTCTTTCGACGGCATGTTCTCCTGTTACAACGCCCAATTGTGTGCATTCTGAAATTTTTCGCCAGATTTTGGCCAATATATCAGGAGAACATGAAGTGGAAAGAGGTATACTAAATTTCAGCTTCAAAGGCATCGCCTTAATGTTGCAAATAAGAGGCGCAGGCCTTTCAAGAGGCGTTCGAGAATTGTGCGACTCTTCGTTAAACAGTCACTGTCTCGAAACATCTGCGCCACTTCTCGCTCATTGATTTGCCCTCCGGAGACGTTACTTTGTGCCATCTCTTTCGACGGCATGTTCTCCTGTTACAACGCCCAATTCTGTGCATTCTGAAATTTTTCGCCAGATTTTGGCCAATATATCAGGAGAACATGAAGTGGAAAGAGGTATACTAAATTTCAGCTTCAAAGGCATCGCCTTAAAGTTGCAAATCAGAGGCGCAGGGTCTTTCAAGAGGCGTTCGAAAATTCTGCGTCTCTTCGTGAAACAGTCACTGTCTCGAAACATCTGCGCCACTTCTCGCTTTTTGATTTGCTCTCCGGAGACGTTACTTTGTGCCATCTCTTTCGACGGCATGTTCTTCTGTTACAACGCCCAATTCTGTGCATTCTGAAAATTTTCGCCAGATTTTGGCCAATATATCAGGAGAACATGAAGTGGAAAGAGGTATACTAAATTTCAGCTTCAAAGGCATCGCCTTAATGTTGCAAATAAGAGGCGCAGGCCTTTCAAGAGGCGTTCGAAAATTCTGCGTCTCTTCGTGAAACAGTCACTGTCTCGAAACATCTGCGCCACTTCTTGCTTTTTGATTTGCTCTCCGGAGACGTTACTTTGTGCCATCTCTTTCGACGGCATGTTCTCCTGTTACAACGCCCAATTCTGTGCATTCTGAAAATTTTCGCCAGATTTTGGCCAATATATCAGGAGAACATGAAGTGGAAAGAGGTATACTAAATTTCAGCTTCAAAGGCATCGCCTTAATGTTGCAAATAAGAGGCGCAGGCCTTTCAAGAGGCGTTCGAAAATTCTGCGTCTCTTCGTGAAACAGTGACTGTCTCGAAACATCTGCGCCACTTCTCGCTTTTTGATTTGCTCTCCGGAGACGTTACTTTGTGCCATCTCTTTCGACGGCATGTTCTCCTGTTACAACGCCCAATTCTGTGCATTCTGAAATTTTTCGCCAGATTTTGGCCAATATATCAGGAGAACATGAAGTGGAAAGAGGTATACTAAATTTCAGCTTCAAAGGCATCGCCTTAATGTTGCAAATAAGAGGCGCAGGCCTTTCAAGAGGCGTTCGAGAATTGTGCGACTCTTCGTTAAACAGTCACTGTCTCGAAACATCTGCGCCACTTCTCGTTCATTGATTTGCCCTCCGGAGACGTTACTTTGTGCCATCTCTTTCGACGGCATGTTCTCCTGTTACAAAGCCCAATTCTGTGCATTCTGAAAATTTTCGCCAGATTTTGGCCAATATATCAGGAGAACATGAAGTGGAAAGAGGTATACTAAATTTCAGCTTCAAAGGCATCGCCTTAAAGTTGCAAATAAGAGGCGCAGGCCTTTCAAGAGGCGTTCGAAAATTCTGCGTCTCTTCGTTAATCAGTCACTGTCTCGAAACATCTGCGCCACATCTCGCTCTTTGATTTGCTCTCCGGAGACGTTACTTTGCGCCATCTCTTTCGACGGCATGTTCTCCTGTTACAAAGCCCAATTCTGTGCATTCTGAAAATTTTTGCTAGATTTTGGCCAATATATCAGGAGAACATGAAGTGGAAAGAGGTATAATAAATTTCAACTTCAAAGGCATCGCTTAAAAGTATCAAATCAGAGGCGCAGGCCTTTCAAGAGGCGTTCGAAAATTCTGCGTCTCTTCGTTAAACAGTCACTGTCTCGAAACACTTGCGCCATTTCTCGCTCTTTGATTTGCTCTCCGGAGACGTTACTTTGTGCCATCTCTTTCGACGGCATGTTCTCCTGTTACAAAGCCCAATTTTGTGCATTCTGAAAATTTTCGCTAGATTTTGGCCAATATATCAAGAGAACATGAAGTGGAAAGGGGTATACTAAATTTCTGCTTCAAAGGCATCGCTTAAAAGTATCAAATCAGAGGCGCAGGCCTTTCAAGAGGCGTTCGAGAATTGTGCGACTCTTCGTTAAACAGTCACTGTCTCGAAACATCTGCGCCACTTCTCGCTCATTGATTTGCCCTCCGGAGACGTTACTTTGTGCCATCTCTTTCGACGGCATGTTCTCCTGTGACAAAGCCCAATTTTGTGCATTCTGAAAATTTTTGCTAGATTTTGGCCAATATATCAGGAGAACATGAAGTGGAAAGAGGTATACTAAATTTCAGCTTCAAAGGCATCGCCTTAATGTTGCAAATAAGAGGCGCAGGCCTTTCAAGAGGCGTTCGAAAATTCTGCGTCTCTTCGTGAAACAGTCACTGTCTCGAAACATCTGCGCCACTTCTCGGTTTTTGATTTGCTCTCCGGAGACGTTACTTTGTGCCATCTCTTTCGACGGCATGTTCTCCTGTTACAACGCCCAATTCTGTGCATTCTGAAATTTTTCGCCAGATTTTGGCCAATATATCAGGAGAACATGAAGTGGAAAGAGGTATACTAAATTTCAGCTTCAAATGCATCGCCTTAAAGTTGCAAATAAGAGGCGCAGGCCTTTCAAGAGGCGTTCGAAAATTCTGCGTGTCTTCGTTAAACAGTCACTGTCTTGAAACATCTGCGCCACTTCCCGCTCTTTGATTTGCTCCCCGGAGACGTTACTTTGTGCCATCTCTATCGACGGCATGTTCTCCTGTTACAAAGCCCAATTTTGTGCATTCGGAAAATTTTCGCCAGATTTTGGCCAATATATCAGGAGAACATGAAGTGGAAAGAGGTATACTAAATTTCAGCTTCAAAGGCATCGCCTTAAAGTTGCAATTAAGAGGCGCAGGCCTTTCAAGAGGCGTTCGAAAATTCTGCGTCTCTTCGTTAAACAGTCACTGTCTCGAAACATCTGCGCCACATCTCGCTCTTTGATTTGCTCTCCGGAGACGTTACTTTGTGCCATCTCCTTCGACGGCATGTTCTCCTGTTACAAAGCCCAATTCTGTGCATTCTGAAAATTTTCGCCAGATTTTGGCCAATATATCAGGAGAATATGAAGTGGAAAGGGGTATACTAAATTTCAGCTTCAAAGGCATCGCCTTAAAGTTGCAAATAAGTAGCGCAGGCCTTTCAAGAGGCGTTCGAAAATTCTGCGTCTCTTCGTTAAACAGTCACTGTCTCGAAACACTTGCGCCACTTCTCGCTCTTTGATTTGCTCTCCGGAGACGTTACTTTGTGCCATCTCTTTCGACGGCAAGTTTGCCTGTTACAAAGCCCAATGTTGTGCATTCTGAAAATTTTCGCTAGATTTTGGCCAATATATCAGGAGAATATGAAGTGGAAAGGGGTATACTAAATTTCAGCTTCAAAGGCATCGCTTAAAAGTATCAAATCCGAGGCGCAGGCCTTTCAAGAGGCGTTCGAAAATTGTGCGACTCTTCGTTAAACAGTCACTGTCTCGAAACATCTGCGCCACTTCTCGCTCATTGATTTGCCCTCCGGAGACGTTACTTTGTGCCATCTCTTTCGACGGCATGTTCTCCTGTTACAAAGCCCAATTCTGTGCATTCTGAAAATTTTCGCCAGATTTTGTCCAATATATCAGGAGAACATGAAGTGGAAAGAGGTATACTAAATTTCAGCTTCAAAGGCATCGCCTTAAATTTGCAATTAAGAGGCGCAGGCCTTTCAAGAGGCGTTCGAAAATTCTGCGTCTCTTCGTGAAACAGTCACTGTCTCGAAACATCTGCGCCACTTCTCGCTTTTTGATTTGCTCTCCGGAGACGTTACTTTGTGCCATCTCTTTCGACGGCATGTTCTCCTGTTACAAAGCCCAATTCTGTGCATTCTGAAAATTTTCGCCAGATTTTGATCAATATATCAGGAGAACATGAAGTGGAAAGAGGTATACTCAATTTCAGCTTCAAAGGCATCGCTTAAAAGTATCAAATCCGAGGCGCAGGCCTTTCAAGAGGCGTTCGAAAATTGTGCGACTCTTCGTTAAACAGTCACTGTCTCGAAACATCTGCGCCACTTCTCGCTCATTGATTTGCCCTCCGGAGACGTTACTTTGTGCCATCTCTTTCGACGGTATGTTCTCCTGTTACAAAGCCCAATTCTGTGCATTCTGAAAATTTTCGCCAGATTTTGGCCAATATATCAGGAGAACATGAAGTGGAAAGAGGTATACTAAATTTCAGCTTCAAAGGCATCGCCTTAAAGTTGTAATTAAGAGGCGCAGGTCTTTCAAAATGCGTTAGAAAATTCTGCGTCTCTTCGTTAAGCAGTCACTGTCTCGAAACACCTGCGCCACTTATCGCTCCTTGATTTGCTCTCCGGAGACGTTACTTTGTGCCATCTCTTTCGACGGCACGTTCTCCTGTTACAAAGCCCAATTCTGTGCATTCTGAAAATTTTCGCCAGATTTTGGCCAATATATCAGGAGAACATGAAGTGGATATAGGTATACTAAATTTCAGCGTCAAAGGCATCGCCTTAAATTTGCAATTAAGAGGCGCAGGCCTTTCAAGAGGCGTTCGAAAATTCTGCGTCTCTTCGTTAAACAGTCACTGTCTCGAAACATCTGCGCCACATCTCGCTCTTTGATTTGCTCTCCGGAGACGTTACTTTGTGCCATCTCCTTCGACGGCATGTTCTCCTGTTACAAAGCCCAATTCTGTGCATTCTGAAAATTTTCGCCAGATTTTGGCCAATATATCAGGAGAATATGAAGTGGAAAGGGGTATACTAAATTTCAGCTTCAAAGGCATCGCCTTAAAGTTGCAAATAAGAAGCGCAGGCCTTTCAAGAGGCGTTCGAAAATTCTGCGTCTCTTCGTTAAACAGTCACTGTCTCGAAACACTTGCGCCACTTCTCGCTCTTTGATTTGCTCTCCGGAGACGTTACTTTGTGCCATCTCTTTCGACGGCAAGTTTGCCTGTTACAAAGCCCAATGTTGTGCATTCTGAAAATTTTCGCTAGATTTTGGCCAATATATCAGGAGAATATGAAGTGGAAAGGGGTATAGTAAATTTCAGCTTCAAAGGCATCGCCTTAAAGTTGCAAATAAGAGGCGCAGGCCTTTCAAGATGCGGTCGAAAATTCTGCGTCTCTTCGTTAAACAGTCACTGTCTCGAAACACTTGCGCCAATTCTCGCTCTTTGATTTGCTCTCCGGAGACGTTACTTTGTGCCATCTCTTTCGACGGCATGTTCTCCTGTTACAAAGCCCAATTTTGTGCATTCTGAAAATTTTCGCTAGATTTTGGCCAATATATCAAGAGAACATGAAGTGGAAAGGGGTATTCTAAATTTCAGCTTCAAAGGCATCGCTTAAAAGTATCAAATCCGAGGCGCAGGCCTTTCAAGAGGCTTTCGAAAATTCTGCGTCTCTTCGTTAAACAGTCACTGTCTCGAAACATCTGCGCCACTTCTCGCTTTTTGATTTGCTCTCCGGAGACGTTACTTTGTGCCATCTCTTTCGACGGCATGTTCTCCTTTACAACGCCCAATTTTGTGCATTCGGAAAATTTTCGCCAGATTTTGGCCAATATATCAGGAGAACATGAAGTGGAAAGAGGTATACTAAATTTCAGCTTCAAAGGCATCGCCTTAATGTTGCAAATAAGAGGCGCAGGCCTTTCAAGAGGCGTTCGAAAATTCTGCGTCTCTTCGTGAAACAGTCACTGTCTCGAAACATCTGCGCCACTTCTCGCTTTTTGATTTGCTCTCCGGAGACGTTACTTTGTGCCATCTCTTTCGACGGCATGTTCTCCTGTTACAACGCCCAATTCTGTGCATTCTGAAATTTTTCGCCAGATTTTGGCCAATATATCAGGAGAACATGAAGTGGAAAGAGGTATACTAAATTTCAGCTTCAAAGGCATCGCTTAAAAGTATCAAATCAGAGGCGCAGGCCTTTCAAGAGGCGTTCGAGAATTGTGCGACTCTTCGTTAAACAGTCACTGTCTCGAAACATCTGCGCCACTTCTCGCTCATTGATTTGCCCTCCGGAGACGTTACTTTGTGCCATCTCTTTCGACGGCATGTTCTCCTGTGACAAAGCCCAATTTTGTGCATTCTGAAAATTTTTGCTAGATTTTGGCCAATATATCAGGAGAACATGAAGTGGAAAGAGGTATACTAAATTTCAGCTTCAAAGGCATCGCCTTAATGTTGCAAATAAGAGGCGCAGGCCTTTCAAGAGGCGTTCGAAAATTCTGCGTCTCTTCGTGAAACAGTCACTGTCTCGAAACATCTGCGCCACTTCTCGCTTTTTGATTTGCTCTCCGGAGACGTTACTTTGTGCCATCTCTTTCGACGGCATGTTCTCCTGTTACAACGCCCAATTCTGTGCATTCTGAAATTTTTCGCCAGATTTTGGCCAATATATCAGGAGAACATGAAGTGGAAAGAGGTATACTAAATTTCAGCTTCAAAGGCATCGCCTTAATGTTGCAAATAAGAGGCGCAGGCCTTTCAAGAGGCGTTCGAGAATTGTGCGACTCTTCCTTAAACAGTCACTGTCTCGAAACATCTGCGCCACTTCTCGCTCATTGATTTGCCCTCCGGAGACGTTACTTTGTGCCATCTCTTTCGACGGCATGTTCTCCTGTTACAAAGCCCAATTCTGTGCATTCTGAAAATTTTCGCCAGATTTTGGCCAATATATCAGGAGAACATGAAGTGGAAAGAGGTATACTAAATTTCAGCTTCAAATGCATCGCCTTAAAGTTGCAAATAAGAGGCGCAGGCCTTTCAAGAGGCGTTCGAAAATTCTGCGTGTCTTCGTTAAACAGTCACTGTCTTGAAACATCTGCGCCACTTCCCGCTCTTTGATTTGCTCCCCGGAGACGTTACTTTGTGCCATCTCTATCGACGGCATGTTCTCCTGTTACAAAGCCCAATTTTGTGCATTCGGAAAATTTTCGCCAGATTTTGGCCAATATATCAGGAGAACATGAAGTGGAAAGAGGTATACTAAATTTCAGCTTCAAAGGCATCGCCTTAATGTTGCAAATAAGAGGCGCAGGCCTTTCAAGAGGCGTTCGAGAATTGTGCGACTCTTCCTTAAACAGTCACTGTCTCGAAACATCTGCGCCACATCTCGCTCTTTGATTTGCTCTCCGGAGACGTTACTTTGTGCCATCTCCTTCGACGGCATGTTCTCCTGTTACAAAGCCCAATTCTGTGCATTCTGAAAATTTTCGCCAGATTTTGGCCAATATATCAGGAGAATATGAAGTGGAAAGGGGTATACTAAATTTCAGCTTCAAAGGCATCGCCTTAAAGTTGCAAATAAGTAGCGCAGGCCTTTCAAGAGGCGTTCGAAAATTCTGCGTCTCTTCGTTAAACAGTCACTGTCTCGAAACATCTGCGCCACATCTCGCTCTTTGATTTGCTCTCCGGAGACGTTACTTTGTGCCATCTCTTTCGACGGCAAGTTTGCCTGTTACAAAGCCCAATGTTGTGCATTCTGAAAATTTTCGCTAGATTTTGGCCAATATATCAGGAGAATATGAAGTGGAAAGGGGTATAGTAAATTTCAGCTTCAAAGGCATCGCCTTAAAGTTGCAAATAAGAGGCGCAGGCCTTTCAAGATGCGGTCGAAAATTCTGCGTCTCTTCGTTAAACAGTCACTGTCTCGAAACACTTGCGCCAATTCTCGCTCTTTGATTTGCTCTCCGGAGACGTTACTTTGTGCCATCTCTTTCGACGGCATGTTCTCCTGTTACAAAGCCCAATTTTGTGCATTCTGAAAATTTTCGCTAGATTTTGGCCAATATATCAAGAGAACATGAAGTGGAAAGGGGTATACTAAATTTCAGCTTCAAAGGCATCGCTTAAAAGTATCAAATCCGAGGCGCAGGCCTTTCAAGAGGCTTTCGAAAATTCTGCGTCTCTTCGTTAAACAGTCACTGTCTCGAAACATCTGCGCCACTTCTCGCTTTTTGATTTGCTCTCCGGAGACGTTACTTTGTGCCATCTCTTTCGACGGCATGTTCTCCTTTACAACGCCCAATTTTGTGCATTCGGAAAATTTTCGCCAGATTTTGGCCAATATATCAGGAGAACATGAAGTGGAAAGAGGTATACTAAATTTCAGCTTCAAAGGCATCGCCTTAATGTTGCAAATAAGAGGCGCAGGCCTTTCAAGAGGCGTTCGAAAATTCTGCGTCTCTTCGTGAAACAGTCACTGTCTCGAAACATCTGCGCCACTTCTCGCTTTTTGATTTGCTCTCCGGAGACGTTACTTTGTGCCATCTCTTTCGACGGCATGTTCTCCTGTTACAACGCCCAATTCTGTGCATTCTGAAATTTTTCGCCAGATTTTGGCCAATATATCAGGAGAACATGAAGTGGAAAGAGGTATACTAAATTTCAGCTTCAAAGGCATCGCTTAAAAGTATCAAATCAGAGGCGCAGGCCTTTCAAGAGGCGTTCGAGAATTGTGCGACTCTTCGTTAAACAGTCACTGTCTCGAAACATCTGCGCCACTTCTCGCTCATTGATTTGCCCTCCGGAGACGTTACTTTGTGCCATCTCTTTCGACGGCATGTTCTCCTGTGACAAAGCCCAATTTTGTGCATTCTGAAAATTTTTGCTAGATTTTGGCCAATATATCAGGAGAACATGAAGTGGAAAGAGGTATACTAAATTTCAGCTTCAAAGGCATCGCCTTAATGTTGCAAATAAGAGGCGCAGGCCTTTCAAGAGGCGTTCGAAAATTCTGCGTCTCTTCGTGAAACAGTCACTGTCTCGAAACATCTGCGCCACTTCTCGCTTTTTGATTTGCTCTCCGGAGACGTTACTTTGTGCCATCTCTTTCGACGGCATGTTCTCCTGTTACAACGCCCAATTCTGTGCATTCTGAAATTTTTCGCCAGATTTTGGCCAATATATCAGGAGAACATGAAGTGGAAAGAGGTATACTAAATTTCAGCTTCAAAGGCATCGCCTTAATGTTGCAAATAAGAGGCGCAGGCCTTTCAAGAGGCGTTCGAGAATTGTGCGACTCTTCCTTAAACAGTCACTGTCTCGAAACATCTGCGCCACTTCTCGCTCATTGATTTGCCCTCCGGAGACGTTACTTTGTGCCATCTCTTTCGACGGCATGTTCTCCTGTTACAAAGCCCAATTCTGTGCATTCTGAAAATTTTCGCCAGATTTTGGCCAATATATCAGGAGAACATGAAGTGGAAAGAGGTATACTAAATTTCAGCTTCAAATGCATCGCCTTAAAGTTGCAAATAAGAGGCGCAGGCCTTTCAAGAGGCGTTCGAAAATTCTGCGTGTCTTCGTTAAACAGTCACTGTCTTGAAACATCTGCGCCACTTCCCGCTCTTTGATTTGCTCCCCGGAGACGTTACTTTGTGCCATCTCTATCGACGGCATGTTCTCCTGTTACAAAGCCCAATTTTGTGCATTCGGAAAATTTTCGCCAGATTTTGGCCAATATATCAGGAGAACATGAAGTGGAAAGAGGTATACTAAATTTCAGCTTCAAAGGCATCGCCTTAATGTTGCAAATAAGAGGCGCAGGCCTTTCAAGAGGCGTTCGAGAATTGTGCGACTCTTCCTTAAACAGTCACTGTCTCGAAACATCTGCGCCACTTCTCGCTCTTTGATTTGCTCTCCGGAGACGTTACTTTGTGCCATCTCCTTCGACGGCATGTTCTCCTGTTACAAAGCCCAATTCTGTGCATTCTGAAAATTTTCGCCAGATTTTGGCCAATATATCAGGAGAATATGAAGTGGAAAGGGGTATACTAAATTTCAGCTTCAAAGGCATCGCCTTAAAGTTGCAAATAAGTAGCGCAGGCCTTTCAAGAGGCGTTCGAAAATTCTGCGTCTCTTCGTTAAACAGTCACTGTCTCGAAACATCTGCGCCACTTCCCGCTCTTTGATTTGCTCCCCGGAGACGTTACTTTGTGCCATCTCCTTCGACGGCATGTTCTCCTGTTACAAAGCCCAATTTTGTGCATTCGGAAAATTTTCGCCAGATTTTGGCCAATATATCAGGAGAACATGAGGTGGAAAGGGGTATACTAAATTTCAGCTTCAAAGGCATCGCCTTAATGTTGCAAATAAGAGGCGCAGGCCTTTCAAGAGGCGTTCGAGAATTGTGCGACTCTTCCTTAAACAGTCACTGTCTCGAAACATCTGCGCCACATCTCGCTCTTTGATTTGCTCTCCGGAGACGTTACTTTGTGCCATCTCCTTCGACGGCATGTTCTCCTGTTACAAAGCCCAATTCTGTGCATTCTGAAAATTTTCGCCAGATTTTGGCCAATATATCAGGAGAATATGAAGTGGAAAGGGGTATACTAAATTTCAGCTTCAAAGGCATCGCCTTAAAGTTGCAAATAAGTAGCGCAGGCCTTTCAAGAGGCGTTCGAAAATTCTGCGTCTCTTCGTTAAACAGTCACTGTCTCGAAACATCTGCGCCACATCTCGCTCTTTGATTTGCTCTCCGGAGACGTTACTTTGTGCCATCTCCTTCGACGGCATGTTCTCCTGTTACAAAGCCCAATTCTGTGCATTCTGAAAATTTTCGCCAGATTTTGGCCAATATATCAGGAGAATATGAGGTGGAAAGGGGTATACTAAATTTCAGCTTCAAAGGCATCGCCTTAAAGTTGCAAATAAGTAGCGCAGGCCTTTCAAGAGGCGTTCGAAAATTCTGCGTCTCTTCGTTAAACAGTCACTGTGTCGAAACACTTGCGCCACTTCTCGCTCTTTGATTTGCTCTCCGGAGACGTTACTTTGTGCCATCTCTTTCGACGGCAAGTTTGCCTGTTACAAAGCCCAATGTTGTGCATTCTGAAAATTTTCGCTAGATTTTGGCCAATATATCAGGAGAATATGAAGTGGAAAGGGGTATACTAAATTTCAGCTTCAAAGGCATCGCTTAAAAGTATCAAATCCGAGGCGCAGGCCTTTCAAGAGGCGTTCGAAAATTGTGCGACTCTTCGTTAAACAGTCACTGTCTCGAAACATCTGCGCCACTTCTCGCTCATTGATTTGCCCTCCGGAGACGTTACTTTGTGCCATCTCTTTCGACGGCATGTTCTCCTGTTACAAAGCCCAATTCTGTGCATTCTGAAAATTTTCGCCAGATTTTGGCCAATATATCAGGAGAACATGAAGTGGAAAGAGGTATACTAAATTTCAGCTTCAAAGGCATCGCCTTAAATTTGCAATTAAGAGGCGCAGGCCTTTCAAGAGGCGTTCGAAAATTCTGCGTCTCTTCGTGAAACAGTCACTGTCTCGAAACACTTGCGCCACTTCTCGCTCTTTGATTTGCTCTCCGGAGACGTTACTTTGTGCCATCTCTTTCGCCGGCATGTTCTCCTGTTACAAAGCCCAATTTTGTGCATTCTGAAAATTTTCGCTAGATTTTGGCCAATATATCAAGAGAACATGAAGTGGAAAGGGGTATACTAAATTTCAGCTTCAAAGGCATCGCTTAAAAGTATCAAATCCGAGGCGCAGGCCTTTCAAGAGGCTTTCGAAAATTCTGCGTCTCTTCGTTAAACAGTCACTGTCTCGAAACATCTGCGCCACTTCTCGCTTTTTGATTTGCTCTCCGGAGACGTTACTTTGTGCCATCTCCTTCGACGGCATGTTCTCCTGTTACAAAGCCCAATTCTGTGCATTCTGAAAATTTTCGCCAGATTTTGGCCAATATATCAGGAGAACATGAAGTGGAAAGGGGTATACTAAATTTCAGCTTCAAAGGCATCGCCTTAAAGTTGCAATTAAGAGGCGCAGGCCTTTCGAGAGGCGTTAGAAAATTATGCGTCTCTTCGTTAAGCAGTCACTGTCTCGAAACACCTGCACCACTTATCGCTCCTTGATTTGCTCTCCGGAGACGTTACTTTGTGCCATCTCTTTCGACGGCAAGTTTGCTTGTTACAAAGCCCAATGTTGTGCATTCTGAAAATTTTCGCTAGATTTTGGCCAATATATCAGGAGAACATGAAGTGGAAAGAGGTATACAAAATTTCAGCTTCAAAGGCATCGCCTTAAAGTTGCAAATAAGAGGCGCAGGCCTTTCAAGAGGCGTTCGAAAATTCTGCGTGTCTTCGTTAAACAGTCACTGTCTTGAAACATCTGCGCCACTTCCCGCTCTTTGATTTGCTCCCCGGAGACGTTACTTTGTGCCATCTCTTTCGACGGCATGTTCTCCTGTTACAAAGCCCAATTCTGTGCATTCTGAAAATTTTCGCCAGATTTTGGCCAATATATCAGGAGAACATGAAGTGGAAAGAGGTATACTAAATTTCAACTTCAAAGGCATCGCCTTAAAGTTGTAATTAAGAGGCGCAGGCCTTTCAAGAAGCGTTCGAAAATTCTGCGTCTCTTCGTTAAACAGTCACTGTCTCGAAACACTTGCGCCACTTCTCGCTCTTTGATTTGCTCTCCGTAGACGTTACTTTGTGCCATCTCTTTCGACGGCATGTTCTCCTGTTACAAAGCCCAATTCTGTGCATTCTGAAAATTTTCGCCAGATTTTGGCCAATATATCAGGAGAACATGAAGTGGATAGAGGTATACTAAATTTCAGCTTCAAAGGCATCGCCTTAAATTTGCAATTAAGAGGAGCAGGCCTTTCAAGAGGCGTTCGAAAATTCTGCGTCTCTTCGTGAAACAGTCACTGTCTCGAAACATCTGCGCCACTTCTCGCTTTTTGATTTGCTCTCCGGAGACGTTACTTTGTGCCATCTCTTTCGACGGCATGTTCTCCTGTTACAACGCCCAATTTTGTGCATTCGGAAAATTTTCGCCAGATTTTGGACAATATATCAGGAGAACATGAAGTGGAAAGAGGTATACTAAATTTCAGCTTCAAAGGCATCGCCTTAATGTTGCAAATAAGAGGCGCAGGCCTTTCAAGAGGCGTTCGAAAATTCTGCGTCTCTTCGTTAAACAGTCACTGTCTCGAAACATCTGCGCCACATCTCGCTCTTTGATTTGCTCTCCGGAGACGTTACTTTGTGCCATCTCCTTCGACGGCAAGTTTGCCTGTTACAAAGCCCAATGTTGTGCATTCTGAAAATTTTCGCTAGATTTTGGCCAATATATCAGGAGAACATGAAGTGGAAAGAGGTATACTAAATTTCAGCTTCAAAGGCATCGCCTTAAAGTTGCAAATAAGAGGCGCAGGCCTTCAAGAGGCGTTCGAAAATTCTGCGTGTCTTCGTTAAACAGTCACAGTCTTGAAACATCTGCGCCACTTCCCGCTCTTTGATTTGCTCTCCGGAGACGTTACTTTGTGCCATCTCTATCGACGGCATGTTCTCCTGTTACAACGCCCAATTTTGTGCATTCGGAAAATTTTCGCCAGATTTTGGCCAATATATCAGGAGAACATGAAGTGGAAAGGGGTATACTAAATTTCAGCTTCAAAGGCATCGCCTTAAAGTTGCAATTAAGAGGCGCAGGCCTTTCGAGAGGCGTTAGAAAATTATGCGTCTCTTCGTTAAGCAGTCACTGTCTCGAAACACCTGCACCACTTATCGCTCCTTGATTTGCTCTCCGGAGACGTTACTTTGTGCCATCTCTTTCGACGGCAAGTTTGCTTGTTACAAAGCCCAATGTTGTGCATTCTGAAAATTTTCGCTAGATTTTGGCCAATATATCAGGAGAACATGAAGTGGAAAGAGGTATACAAAATTTCAGCTTCAAAGGCATCGCCTTAAAGTTGCAAATAAGAGGCGCAGGCCTTTCAAGAGGCGTTCGAAAATTCTGCGTGTCTTCGTTAAACAGTCACTGTCTTGAAACATCTGCGCCACTTCCCGCTCTTTGATTTGCTCCCCGGAGACGTTACTTTGTGCCATCTCTTTCGACGGCATGTTCTCCTGTTACAAAGCCCAATTCTGTGCATTCTGAAAATTTTCGCCAGATTTTGGCCAATATATCAGGAGAACATGAAGTGGAAAGAGGTATACTAAATTTCAACTTCAAAGGCATCGCCTTAAAGTTGTAATTAAGAGGCGCAGGCCTTTCAAGAAGCGTTCGAAAATTCTGCGTCTCTTCGTTAAACAGTCACTGTCTCGAAACACTTGCGCCACTTCTCGCTCTTTGATTTGCTCTCCGTAGACGTTACTTTGTGCCATCTCTTTCGACGGCATGTTCTCCTGTTACAAAGCCCAATTCTGTGCATTCTGAAAATTTTCGCCAGATTTTGGCCAATATATCAGGAGAACATGAAGTGGATAGAGGTATACTAAATTTCAGCTTCAAAGGCATCGCCTTAAATTTGCAATTAAGAGGAGCAGGCCTTTCAAGAGGCGTTCGAAAATTCTGCGTCTCTTCGTGAAACAGTCACTGTCTCGAAACATCTGCGCCACTTCTCGCTTTTTGATTTGCTCTCCGGAGACGTTACTTTGTGCCATCTCTTTCGACGGCATGTTCTCCTGTTACAACGCCCAATTTTGTGCATTCGGAAAATTTTCGCCAGATTTTGGACAATATATCAGGAGAACATGAAGTGGAAAGAGGTATACTAAATTTCAGCTTCAAAGGCATCGCCTTAATGTTGCAAATAAGAGGCGCAGGCCTTTCAAGAGGCGTTCGAAAATTCTGCGTCTCTTCGTTAAACAGTCACTGTCTCGAAACATCTGCGCCACATCTCGCTCTTTGATTTGCTCTCCGGAGACGTTACTTTATGCCATCTCCTTCGACGGCAAGTTTGCCTGTTACAAAGCCCAATGTTGTGCATTCTGAAAATTTTCGCTAGATTTTGGCCAATATATCAGGAGAACATGAAGTGGAAAGAGGTATACTAAATTTCAGCTTCAAAGGCATCGCCTTAAAGTTGCAAATAAGAGGCGCAGGCCTTCAAGAGGCGTTCGAAAATTCTGCGTGTCTTCGTTAAACAGTCACAGTCTTGAAACATCTGCGCCACTTCCCGCTCTTTGATTTGCTCTCCGGAGACGTTACTTTGTGCCATCTCTATCGACGGCATGTTCTCCTGTTACAACGCCCAATTTTGTGCATTCGGAAAATTTTCGCCAGATTTTGGCCAATATATCAGGAGAACATGAAGTGGAAAGGGGTATACTAAATTTCAGCTTCAAAGGCATCGCCTTAAAGTTGCAATTAAGAGGCGCAGGCCTTTCGAGAGGCGTTAGAAAATTCTGCGTCTCTTCGTTAAGCAGTCACTGTCTAGAAACATCTGCGCCACTTCCCGCTCTTTGATTTGCTCCCCGGAGACGTTACTTTGTGCCATCTCTTTCGACGGCATGTTCTCCTGTTACAAAGCCCAATTCTGTGCATTCTGAAAATTTTCGCCAGATTTTGGCCAATATATCAGGAGAACATGAAGTGGAAAGAGGTATACTAAATTTCAACTTCAAAGGCATCGCCTTAAAGTTGTAATTAAGAGGCGCAGGCCTTTCAAGAGGCGTTCGAAAATTCTGCGTCTCTTCGTTAAACAGTCACTGTCTCGAAACACTTGCGCCACTTCTCGCTCTTTGATTTGCTCTCCGGAGACGTTACTTTGTGCCATCTCTTTCGATGGCATGTTCTCCTGTTACAACGCCCAATTTTGTGCATTCGGAAAATTTTCGCCAGATTTTGGACAATATATCAGGAGAACATGAAGTGGAAAGAGGTATACTAAATTTCAGGTTCAAAGGCATCGCCTTAATGTTGCAAATAAGAGGCGCAGGCCTTTCAAGAGGCGTTCGAAAATTCTGCGTCTCTTCGTGAAACAGTCACTGTCTCGAAACATCTGCGCCACTTCTCGCTTTTTGATTTGCTCTCCGGAGACGTTACTTTGTGCCATCTCTTTCGACGGCATGTTCTCCTGTTACAACGCCCAATTCTGTGCATTCTGAAATTTTTCGCCAGATTTTGGCCAATATATCAGGAGAACATGAAGTGGAAAGAGGTATACTAAATTTCAGCTTCAAAGGCATCGCCTTAAAGTTGTAATTAAGAGGCGCAGGCCTTTCAAAATGCGTTAGAAAATTCTGCGTCTCTTCGTTAAGCAGTCACTGTCTCGAAACACCTGCGCCACTTATCGCTCTTTGATTTGCTCTCCGGAGACGTTACTTTGGGCCATCTCTTTCGACGGCATGTTCTCCTGTTACAAAGCCCAATTTTGTGCATTCTGAAAATTTTCGCTAGATTTTGACCAATATATCAGGAGAACATGAAGTGGAAAGAGGTATACTAAATTTCAGCTTCAAAGGCATCGCCTTAAAGTTGCAATTAAGAGGCGCAGGCCTTTCGAGAAGGGTTCGAAAATTCTGCGTCTCTTCGTTAAACAGTCACTGTCTCGAAACATCTGCGCCACATCTCGCTCTTTGATTTGCTCTCCGGAGACGTTACTTTGTGCCATCTCCTTCGACGGCATGTTCTCCTGTTACAACGCCCAATTTTGTGCATTCGGAAAATTTTCGCCAGATTTTGGCCAATATTTCAGGAGAACATGAAGTGGAAAGAGGTATACTAAATTTCAGCTTCAAAGGCATCGCCTTAAAGTTGCAAATAAGAGGCGCAGGCCTTCAAGAGGCGTTCGAAAATTCTGCGTGTCTTCGTTAAACAGTCACTGTCTTGAAACATCTGCGCCACTTCCCGCTCTTTGATTTGCTCCCCGGAGACGTTACTTTGTGCCATCTCTTTCGACGGCATGTTCTCCTGTTACAAAGCCCAATTCTGTGCATTCTGAAAATTTTCGCCAGATTTTGGCCAATATATCAGGAGAACATGAAGTGGAAAGAGGTATACTAAATTTCAACTTCAAAGGCATCGCCTTAAAGTTGTAATTAAGAGGCGCAGGCCTTTCAAGAGCGTTCGAAAATTCTGCGTCTCTTCGTTAAACAGTCACTGTCTCGAAACACTTGCGCCACTTCTCGCTCTTTGATTTGCTCTCCGTAGACGTTACTTTGTGCCATCTCTTTCGACGGCATGTTCTCCTGTTACAAAGCCCAATTCTGTGCATTCTGAAAATTTTCGCCAGATTTTGGCCAATATATCAGGAGAACATGAAGTGGATAGAGGTATACTAAATTTCAGCTTCAAAGGCATCGCCTTAAATTTGCAATTAAGAGGAGCAGGCCTTTCAAGAGGCGTTCGAAAATTCTGCGTCTCTTCGTGAAACAGTCACTGTCTCGAAACATCTGCGCCACTTCTCGCTTTTTGATTTGCTCTCCGGAGACGTTACTTTGTGCCATCTCTTTCGACGGCATGTTCTCCTGTTACAACGCCCAATTTTGTGCATTCGGAAAATTTTCGCCAGATTTTGGACAATATATCAGGAGAACATGAAGTGGAAAGAGGTATACTAAATTTCAGCTTCAAAGGCATCGCCTTAATGTTGCAAATAAGAGGCGCAGGCCTTTCAAGAGGCGTTCGAAAATTCTGCGTCTCTTCGTTAAACAGTCACTGTCTCGAAACATCTGCGCCACATCTCGCTCTTTGATTTGCTCTCCGGAGACGTTACTTTGTGCCATCTCCTTCGACGGCAAGTTTGCCTGTTACAAAGCCCAATGTTGTGCATTCTGAAAATTTTCGCTAGATTTTGGCCAATATATCAGGAGAACATGAAGTGGAAAGAGGTATACTAAATTTCAGCTTCAAAGGCATCGCCTTAAAGTTGCAATTAAGAGGCGCAGGCCTTTCGAGAGGCGTTAGAAAATTCTGCGTCTCTTCGTTAAGCAGTCACTGTCTAGAAACACCTGCGCCACTTATCGCTCCTTGATTTGCTCTCCGGAGACGTTACTTTGTGCCATCTCTTTCGACGGCAAGTTTGCTTGTTACAAAGCCCAATGTTGTGCATTCTGAAAATTTTCGCTAGATTTTGGCCAATATATCAGGAGAACATGAAGTGGAAAGAGGTATACTAAATTTCAGCTTCAAAGGCATCGCCTTAAAGTTGCAAATAAGAGGCGCAGGCCTTTCAAGAGGCGTTCGAAAATTCTGCGTGTCTTCGTTAAACAGTCACTGTCTTGAAACATCTGCGCCACTTCCCGCTCTTTGATTTGCTCCCCGGAGACGTTACTTTGTGCCATCTCTTTCGACGGCATGTTCTCCTGTTACAAAGCCCAATTCTGTGCATTCTGAAAATTTTCGCCAGATTTTGGCCAATATATCAGGAGAACATGAAGTGGAAAGAGGTATACTAAATTTCAACTTCAAAGGCATCGCCTTAAAGTTGTAATTAAGAGGCGCAGGCCTTTCAAGAGGCGTTCGAAAATTCTGCGTCTCTTCGTTAAACAGTCACTGTCTCGAAACACTTGCGCCACTTCTCGCTCTTTGATTTGCTCTCCGGAGACGTTACTTTGTGCCATCTCTTTCGATGGCATGTTCTCCTGTTACAACGCCCAATTTTGTGCATTCGGAAAATTTTCGCCAGATTTTGGACAATATATCAGGAGAACATGAAGTGGAAAGAGGTATACTAAATTTCAGGTTCAAAGGCATCGCCTTAATGTTGCAAATAAGAGGCGCAGGCCTTTCAAGAGGCGTTCGAAAATTCTGCGTCTCTTCGTGAAACAGTCACTGTCTCGAAACATCTGCGCCACTTCTCGCTTTTTGATTTGCTCTCCGGAGACGTTACTTTGTGCCATCTCTTTCGACGGCATGTTCTCCTGTTACAACGCCCAATTCTGTGCATTCTGAAATTTTTCGCCAGATTTTGGCCAATATATCAGGAGAACATGAAGTGGAAAGAGGTATACTAAATTTCAGCTTCAAAGGCATCGCCTTAAAGTTGTAATTAAGAGGCGCAGGCCTTTCAAAATGCGTTAGAAAATTCTGCGTCTCTTCGTTAAGCAGTCACTGTCTCGAAACACCTGCGCCACTTATCGCTCTTTGATTTGCTCTCCGGAGACGTTACTTTGGGCCATCTCTTTCGACGGCATGTTCTCCTGTTACAAAGCCCAATTTTGTGCATTCTGAAAATTTTCGCTAGATTTTGACCAATATATCAGGAGAACATGAAGTGGAAAGAGGTATACTAAATTTCAGCTTCAAAGGCATCGCCTTAAAGTTGCAATTAAGAGGCGCAGGCCTTTCGAGAAGGGTTCGAAAATTCTGCGTCTCTTCGTTAAACAGTCACTGTCTCGAAACATCTGCGCCACATCTCGCTCTTTGATTTGCTCTCCGGAGACGTTACTTTGTGCCATCTCCTTCGACGGCATGTTCTCCTGTTACAACGCCCAATTTTGTGCATTCGGAAAATTTTCGCCAGATTTTGGCCAATATATCAGGAGAACATGAAGTGGAAAGAGGTATACTAAATTTCAGCTTCAAAGGCATCGCCTTAAAGTTGCAAATAAGAGGCGCAGGCCTTCAAGAGGCGTTCGAAAATTCTGCGTGTCTTCGTTAAACAGTCACTGTCTTGAAACATCTGCGCCACTTCCCGCTCTTTGATTTGCTCCCCGGAGACGTTACTTTGTGCCATCTCTTTCGACGGCATGTTCTCCTGTTACAAAGCCCAATTCTGTGCATTCTGAAAATTTTCGCCAGATTTTGGCCAATATATCAGGAGAACATGAAGTGGAAAGAGGTATACTAAATTTCAACTTCAAAGGCATCGCCTTAAAGTTGTAATTAATAGGCGCAGGCCTTTCAAGAAGCGTTCGAAAATTCTGCGTCTCTTCGTTAAACAGTCACTGTCTCGAAACACTTGCGCCACTTCTCGCTCTTTGATTTGCTCTCCGTAGACGTTACTTTGTGCCATCTCTTTCGACGGCATGTTCTCCTGTTACAAAGCCCAATTCTGTGCATTCTGAAAATTTTCGCCAGATTTTGGCCAATATATCAGGAGAACATGAAGTGGATAGAGGTATACTAAATTTCAGCTTCAAAGGCATCGCCTTAAATTTGCAATTAAGAGGAGCAGGCCTTTCAAGAGGCGTTCGAAAATTCTGCGTCTCTTCGTGAAACAGTCACTGTCTCGAAACATCTGCGCCACTTCTCGCTTTTTGATTTGCTCTCCGGAGACGTTACTTTGTGCCATCTCTTTCGACGGCATGTTCTCCTGTTACAACGCCCAATTTTGTGCATTCGGAAAATTTTCGCCAGATTTTGGACAATATATCAGGAGAACATGAAGTGGAAAGAGGTATACTAAATTTCAGCTTCAAAGGCATCGCCTTAATGTTGCAAATAAGAGGCGCAGGCCTTTCAAGAGGCGTTCGAAAATTCTGCGTCTCTTCGTTAAACAGTCACTGTCTCGAAACATCTGCGCCACATCTCGCTCTTTGATTTGCTCTCCGGAGACGTTACTTTGTGCCATCTCCTTCGACGGCAAGTTTGCCTGTTACAAAGCCCAATGTTGTGCATTCTGAAAATTTTCGCTAGATTTTGGCCAATATATCAGGAGAACATGAAGTGGAAAGAGGTATACTAAATTTCAGCTTCAAAGGCATCGCCTTAAAGTTGCAATTAAGAGGCGCAGGCCTTTCGAGAGGCGTTAGAAAATTCTGCGTCTCTTCGTTAAGCAGTCACTGTCTAGAAACACCTGCGCCACTTATCGCTCCTTGATTTGCTCTCCGGAGACGTTACTTTGTGCCATCTCTTTCGACGGCAAGTTTGCTTGTTACAAAGCCCAATGTTGTGCATTCTGAAAATTTTCGCTAGATTTTGGCCAATATATCAGGAGAACATGAAGTGGAAAGAGGTATACTAAATTTCAGCTTCAAAGGCATCGCCTTAAAGTTGCAAATAAGAGGCGCAGGCCTTTCAAGAGGCGTTCGAAAATTCTGCGTGTCTTCGTTAAACAGTCACTGTCTTGAAACATCTGCGCCACTTCCCGCTCTTTGATTTGCTCCCCGGAGACGTTACTTTGTGCCATCTCTTTCGACGGCATGTTCTCCTGTTACAAAGCCCAATTCTGTGCATTCTGAAAATTTTCGCCAGATTTTGGCCAATATATCAGGAGAACATGAAGTGGAAAGAGGTATACTAAATTTCAACTTCAAAGGCATCGCCTTAAAGTTGTAATTAAGAGGCGCAGGCCTTTCAAGAGGCGTTCGAAAATTCTGCGTCTCTTCGTTAAACAGTCACTGTCTCGAAACACTTGCGCCACTTCTCGCTCTTTGATTTGCTCTCCGGAGACGTTACTTTGTGCCATCTTTTTCGATGGCATGTTCTCCTGTTACAACGCCCAATTTTGTGCATTCGGAAAATTTTCGCCAGATTTTGGACAATATATCAGGAGAACATGAAGTGGAAAGAGGTATACTAAATTTCAGGTTCAAAGGCATCGCCTTAATGTTGCAAATAAGAGGCGCAGGCCTTTCAAGAGGCGTTCGAAAATTCTGCGTCTCTTCGTGAAACAGTCACTGTCTCGAAACATCTGCGCCACTTCTCGCTTTTTGATTTGCTCTCCGGAGACGTTACTTTGTGCCATCCCTTTCGACGGCATGTTCTCCTGTTACAACGCCCAATTCTGTGCATTCTGAAATTTTTCGCCAGATTTTGGCCAATATATCAGGAGAACATGAAGTGGAAAGAGGTATACTAAATTTCAGCTTCAAAGGCATCGCCTTAAAGTTGTAATTAAGAGGCGCAGGCCTTTCAAAATGCGTTAGAAAATTCTGCGTCTCTTCGTTAAGCAGTCACTGTCTCGAAACACCTGCGCCACTTATCGCTCTTTGATTTGCTCTCCGGAGACGTTACTTTGGGCCATCTCTTTCGACGGCATGTTCTCCTGTTACAAAGCCCAATTTTGTGCATTCTGAAAATTTTCGCTAGATTTTGACCAATATATCAGGAGAACATGAAGTGGAAAGAGGTATACTAAATTTCAGCTTCAAAGGCATCGCCTTAAAGTTGCAATTAAGAGGCGCAGGCCTTTCGAGAAGGGTTCGAAAATTCTGCGTCTCTTCGTTAAACAGTC
>NW_027485765.1:0-31259 GCF_050908995.1 Andrena cerasifolii
GTTCTAATATCGGTTCTAATATCGGATTCAATATCGGTTTTTCAATATCAGTTTTTCAATATTTGGTTTTCAATATCGGTTTTTGAATATCGGTTCTAATATCGGTTTTTCAATATCGGTTTTTCAATATTTGTTTTTCAATATCGGTTTTTCAATATCGGTTTCAATATCGGTTTCAATATCGGTTTTTCAATATCGGTTTTCCAATATTTGTTCTCCAATATCGGTTTTTGAATATCGGTTCTAATATCGGATTCAATATCGGATTCAATATCGGATTCAATATCGGATTTTCAATATCAGTTTTTCGATATCAGTTTTTCAATATTTGGATTTCAATATCGGTTTTTGAATATCGGTTCTAATATCGGTTTCAATATCGGTTTTTCAATATCAGTTTTTCAATATTTGTTTTTCAATATCGGTTTTTGAATATCGGTTCTAATATCGGATTCAATATCGGATTCAATATCGGTTTTTCAATATCAGTTTTTCGCTATCAGTTTTTCAATATTTGTTTTTCAATATCGGTTTTTGAATATCGGTTCTAATATCGGATTCAATATCGGTTTTTCAATATCGGTTTTTCAATATCGGTTTTTCAATATCAGTTTTTCAATATTTGTTCTCCAATATCGGTTTTTGAATATCGGTTCTAATATCGGATTCAATATCGGTTTTTCAATATCAGTTTTTCAATATTTGTTCTCCAATATCGGTTTTTGAATATCGGTTCTAATATCGGTTTCAATATCGGTTTTTGAATATCGGTTTTTGAATATCAGTTTTTCAATATTTGGTTTTCAATATCGGTTTTTGAATATCGGTTCTAATATCGGTTTCAATATCGGTTTTTCAATATCGGTTTTTCAATATCAGTTTTTCAATATTTGTTCTCCAATATCGGTTTTTGAATATCGGTTCTAATATCGGATTCAATATCGGTTTTTCAATATCAGTTTTTCGATATCAGTTTTTCATTATTTGTTTTTCTATATCGGTTTTTCAATATCGGTTCTAATATCGGATTCAATATCGGTTTTGCAATATAAGTTTTTCGATATAGGTTTTTCAATATCGGTTTTTCAATATCGGTTTTTCAATATCAGTTTTTCAATATTTGTTCTCCAATATCGGTTTTTGAATATCGGTTCTAATATCGGATTCAATATCGGTTTTTCAATATCGGTTTTTCAATATCGGTTTTTTCAATATTTGTTTTTCAATATCGGTTTTTCAATATCGGTTTCAATATCGGTTTTTCAATATCGGTTTTCCAATATTTGTTCTCCAATATCGGTTTTTGAATATCGGTTCTAATATCGGATTCAATATCGGTTTTTCAATATCGGTTTTTCAATATCGGTTTTTCAATATCGGTTTTTCAATATCGGTTTTTCAATATCGGTTTTTCAATATCAGTTTTTCAATATTTGTTCTCCAATATCGGTTTTTGAATATCGGTTCTAATATCGGATTCAATATCGGTTTTTCAATATCGGTTTTTCAATATCGGTTTTTCAATATCGGTTTTTCAATATCAGTTTTTCAATATCAGTTTTTCAATATTTGTTCTCCAATATCGGTTTTTGAATATCGGTTCTAATATCGGATTCAATATCGGTTTTTCAATATCAGTTTTTCATTATTTGTTTTTCTATATCGGTTTTTCAATATCGGTTCTAATATCGGATTCAATATCGGTTTTTCAATATCGGTTTTTCAATATTTGTTTTTCAATATCGGTTTTTCAATATCGGTTGCAATATCGGTTTTCCAATATTTGTTCTCCAATATCGGTTTTTGAATATCGGTTCTAATATCGGTTCTAATATCGGATTCAATATCGGTTTTTCAATATCAGTTTTTCAATATTTGGTTTTCAATATCGGTTTTTGAATATCGGTTCTAATATCGGTTTTTCAATATCGGTTTTTCAATATTTGTTTTTCAATATCGGTTTTTCAATATCGGTTTCAATATCGGTTTCAATATCGGTTTTTCAATATCGGTTTTCCAATATTTGTTCTCCAATATCGGTTTTTGAATATCGGTTCTAATATCGGATTCAATATCGGATTCAATATCGGTTTTTCAATATCAGTTTTTCGATATCAGTTTTTCAATATTTGGATTTCAATATCGGTTTTTGAATATCGGTTCTAATATCGGTTTCAATATCGGTTTTTCAATATCGGTTTTTCAATATCAGTTTTTCAATATTTGTTTTTCAATATCGGTTTTTGAATATCGGTTCTAATATCGGTTTCAATATCGGTTTTTCAATATCAGTTTTTCAATATTTGTTTTTCAATATCGGTTTTTGAATATCGGTTCTAATATCGGTTTTTCAATATCGGTTTTTCAATATCGGTTTTTCAATATCAGTTTTTCAATATTTGTTCTCCAATATCGGTTTTTGAATATCGGTTCTAATATCGGATTCAATATCGGTTTTTCAATATCAGTTTTTCAATATTTGTTCTCCAATATCGGTTTTTGAATATCGGTTTCAATATCGGTTTTTGAATATCGGTTTTTGAATATCAGTTTTTCAATATTTGGATTTCAATATCGGTTTTTGAATATCGGTTCTAATATCGGTTTCAATATCGGTTTTTCAATATCGGTTTTTCAATATCAGTTTTTCAATATTTGTTTTTCAATATCGGTTTTTGAATATCGGTTCTAATATCGGTTTCAATATTGGTTTTTCAATATCGGTTTTTCAATATCAGTTTTTCAATATTTGTTTTTCAATATCGGTTCTAATATCGGTTTCAATATCGGTTTTTCAATATCAGTTTTTCAATATTTGTTTTTCAATATCGGTTTTTGAATATCGGTTCTAATATCGGTTTTTCAATATCGGTTTTTCAATATCGGTTTTTCAATATTTGTTTTTCAATATCGGTTTTTCAATATCGGTTTCAATATCGGTTTTTCAATATCGGTTTTCCAATATTTGTTCTCCAATATCGGTTTTTGAATAACGGTTCTAATATCGGATTCAATATCGGATTCAATATCGGTTTTTCAATATCAGTTTTTCGATATCAGTTTTTCAATATTTGTTCTCCAATATCGGTTTTTGAATATCGGTTCTAATATCGGTTTCAATATCGGTTTTTCAATATCGGTTTTTCAATATCGGTTTTTCAATATCGGTTTTTCAATATCGGTTTTTCAATATCGGTTTTTCAATATCAGTTTTTCAATATTTGTTCTCCAATATCGGTTTTTGAATATCGGTTCTAATATCGGATTCAATATCGGTTTTTCAATATCAGTTTTTCATTATTTGTTTTTCTATATCGGTTTTTGAATATCGGTTCTAATATCGGTTTCAATATCGGTTTTTCAATATCGGTTTTTCAATATCAGTTTTTCAATATTTGTTTTTCAATATCGGTTCTAATATCGGTTTCAATATCGGTTTTTCAATATCAGTTTTTCAATATTTGTTTTTCAATATCGGTTTTTGAATATCGGTTCTAATATCGGTTTTTCAATATCGGTTTTTCAATATCAGTTTTTCAATATTTGGTTTTCAATATCGGTTTTTGAATATCGGTTCTAATATCGGTTTTTCAATATCGGTTTTTCAATATTTGTTTTTCAATATCGGTTTTTCAATATCGGTTTCAATATCGGTTTCAATATCGGTTTTTCAATATCGGTTTTCCAATATTTGTTCTCCAATATCGGTTTTTGAATATCGGTTCTAATATCGGATTCAATATCGGTTTCAATATCGGTTTTTCAATATCAGTTTTTCGATATCAGTTTTTCAATATTTGGATTTCAATATCGGTTTTTGAATATCGGTTCTAATATCGGTTTCAATATCGGTTTTTCAATATCGGTTTTTCAATATCAGTTTTTCAATATTTGTTTTTCAATATCGGTTTTTGAATATCGGTTCTAATATCGGTTTCAATATCGGTTTTTCAATATCAGTTTTTCAATATTTGTTTTTCAATATCGGTTTTTGAATATCGGTTCTAATATCGGTTTTTCAATATCGGTTTTTCAATATCGGTTTTTCAATATCAGTTTTTCAATATTTGTTCTCCAATATCGGTTTTTGAATATCGGTTCTAATATCGGATTCAATATCGGTTTTTCAATATCAGTTTTTCAATATTTGTTCTCCAATATCGGTTTTTGAATATCGGTTCTAATATCGGTTTCAATATCGGTTTTTGAATATCGGTTTTTGAATATCAGTTTTTCAATATTTGGTTTTCAATATCGGTTTTTGAATATCGGTTCTAATATCGGTTTCAATATCGGTTTTTCAATATCGGTTTTTCAATATCAGTTTTTCAATATTTGTTCTCCAATATCGGTTTTTGAATATCGGTTCTAATATCGGATTCAATATCGGTTTTTCAATATCAGTTTTTCAATATCAGTTTTTCAATATTTGTTCTCCAATATCGGTTTTTGAATATCGGTTCTAATATCGGATTCAATATCGGTTTTTCAATATCAGTTTTTCATTATTTGTTTTTCTATATCGGTTTTTCAATATCGGTTCTAATATCGGATTCAATATCGGTTTTGCAATATAAGTTTTTCGATATAGGTTTTTCAATATCGGTTTTTCAATATCGGTTTTTCAATATCAGTTTTTCAATATTTGTTCTCCAATATCGGTTTTTGAATATCGGTTCTAATATCGGATTCAATATCGGGTTTTCAATATCGGTTTTTCAATATTTGTTTTTCAATATCGGTTTTTCAATATCGGTTGCAATATCGGTTTTCCAATATTTGTTCTCCAATATCGGTTTTTGAATATCGGTTCTAATATCGGTTCTAATATCGGATTCAATATCGGTTTTTCGATATCAGTTTTTCAATATTTGGTTTTCAATATCGGTTTTTGAATATCGGTTCTAATATCGGTTTTTCAATATCGGTTTTTCAATATTTGTTTTTCAATATCGGTTTTTCAATATCGGTTTCAATATCGGTTTCAATATCGGTTTTTCAATATCGGTTTTCCAATATTTGTTCTCCAATATCGGTTTTTGAATATCGGTTCTAATATCGGATTCAATATCGGATTCAATATCGGATTCAATATCGGTTTTTCAATATCAGTTTTTCGATATCAGTTTTTCAATATTTGGATTTCAATATCGGTTTTTGAATATCGGTTCTAATATCGGTTTCAATATCGGTTTTTCAATATCAGTTTTTCAATATTTGTTTTTCAATATCGGTTTTTGAATATCGGTTCTAATATCGGATTCAATATCCGATTCAATATCGGTTTTTCAATATCAGTTTTTCGATATCAGTTTTTCAATATTTGTTTTTCAATATCGGTTTTTGAATATCGGTTCTAATATCGGATTCAATATCGGTTTTTCAATATCGGTTTTTCAATATCGGTTTTTCAATATCAGTTTTTCAATATTTGTTCTCCAATATCGGTTTTTGAATATCGGTTCTAATATCGGATTCAATATCGGTTTTTCAATATCAGTTTTTCAATATTTGTTCTCCAATATCGGTTTTTGAATATCGGTTCTAATATCGGTTTCAATATCGGTTTTTGAATATCGGTTTTTGAATATCAGTTTTTCAATATTTGGTTTTCAATATCGGTTTTTGAATATCGGTTCTAATATCGGTTTCAATATCGGTTTTTCAATATCGGTTTTTCAATATCAGTTTTTCAATATTTGTTCTCCAATATCGGTTTTTGAATATCGGTTCTAATATCGGATTCAATATCGGTTTTTCAATATCAGTTTTTCGATATCAGTTTTTCAATATTTGTTTTTCAATATCGGTTCTAATATCGGATTTAATATCGGTTTTGCAATATCAGTTTTTCGATATAGGTTTTTCAATATCGGTTTTTCAATATCGGTTTTTCAATATCAGTTTTTCAATATCAGTTTTTCAATATTTGTTCTCCAATATCGGTTTTTGAATATCGGTTCTAATATCGGATTCAATATCGGTTTTTCAATATCAGTTTTTCATTATTTGTTTTTCTATATCGCTTTTTCAATATCGGTTCTAATATCGGATTCAATATCGGTTTTGCAATATAAGTTTTTCGATATAGGTTTTTCAATATCGGTTTTTCAATATCGGTTTTTCAATATCAGTTTTTCAATATTTGTTCTCCAATATCGGTTTTTGAATATCGGTTCTAATATCGGATTCAATATCGGTTTTTCAATATCGGTTTTTCAATATCGGTTTTTCAATATCGGTTTTTCAATATCGGTTTTTCAATATTTGTTTTTCAATATCGGTTTTTCAATATCGGTTTCAATATCGGTTTTTCAATATCGGTTTTCCAATATTTGTTCTCCAATATCGGTTTTTGAATATCGGTTCTAATATCGGATTCAATATCGGTTTTTCAATATCGGTTTTTCAATATCGGTTTTTCAATATCGGTTTTTCAATATCAGTTTTTCAATATTTGTTCTCCAATATCGGTTTTTGAATATCGGTTCTAATATCGGATTCAATATCGGTTTTTCAATATCGGTTTTTCAATATCGGTTTTTCAATATCGGTTTTTCAATATCAGTTTTTCAATATCAGTTTTTCAATATTTGTTCTCCAATATCGGTTTTTGAATATCGGTTCTAATATCGGATTCAATATCGGTTTTTCAATATCAGTTTTTCATTATTTGTTTTTCTATATCGGTTTTTCAATATCGGTTCTAATATCGGATTCAATATCGGTTTTTCAATATTTGTTTTTCAATATCGGTTTTTCAATATCGGTTGCAATATCGGTTTTCCAATATTTGTTCTCCAATATCGGTTTTTGAATATCGGTTCTAATATCGGTTCTAATATCGGATTCAATATCGGTTTTTCAATATCAGTTTTTCAATATTTGGTTTTCAATATCGGTTTTTGAATATCGGTTCTAATATCGGTTTTTCAATATCGGTTTTTCAATATTTGTTTTTCAATATCGGTTTTTCAATATCGGTTTTTCAATATTTGTTTTTCAATATCGGTTTTTCAATATCGGTTTCAATATCGGTTTCAATATCGGTTTTTCAATATCGGTTTTTCAATATTTGTTTTTCAATATCGGTTTTTCAATATCGGTTTCAATATCGGTTTCAATATCGGTTTTTCAATATCGGTTTTCCAATATTTGTTCTCCAATATCGGTTTTTGAATATCGGTTCTAATATCGGATTCAATATCGGATTCAATATCGGTTTTTCAATATCAGTTTTTCGATATCAGTTTTTCAATATTTGGATTTCAATATCGGTTTTTGAATATCGGTTCTAATATCGGTTTCAATATCGGTTTTTCAATATCGGTTTTTCAATATCAGTTTTTCAATATTTGTTTTTCAATATCGGTTTTTGAATATCGGTTCTAATATCGGTTTCAATATCGGTTTTTCAATATCAGTTTTTCAATATTTGTTTTTCAATATCGGTTTTTGAATATCGGTTCTAATATCGGTTTTTCAATATCGGTTTTTCAATATCGGTTTTTCAATATCAGTTTTTCAATATTTGTTCTCCAATATCGGTTTTTGAATATCGGTTCTAATATCGGATTCAATATCGGTTTTTCAATATCAGCTTTTCAATATTTGTTCTCCAATATCGGTTTTTGAATATCGGTTTTTCAATATCAGTTTTTCAATATTTGTTCTCCAATATCGGTTTTTGAATATCGGTTCTAATATCGGATTCAATATCGGTTTTTCAATATCAGTTTTTCATTATTTGTTTTTCTATATCGGTTTTTCAATATCGGTTCTAATATCGGATTCAATATCGGTTTTTCAATATCGGTTTTTCAATATTTGTTTTTCAATATCGGTTTTTCAATATCGGTTGCAATATCGGTTTTCCAATATTTGTTCTCCAATATCGGTTTTTGAATATCGGTTCTAATATCGGTTCTAATATCGGATTCAATATCGGTTTTTCAATATCAGTTTTTCAATATTTGGTTTTCAATATCGGTTTTTGAATATCGGTTCTAATATCGGTTTTTCAATATCGGTTTTTCAATATTTGTTTTTCAATATCGGTTTTTCAATATCGGTTTCAATATCGGTTTCAATATCGGTTTTTCAATATCGGTTTTCCAATATTTGTTCTCCAATATCGGTTTTTGAATATCGGTTCTAATATCGGATTCAATATCGGATTCAATATCGGTTTTTCAATATCAGTTTTTCGATATCAGTTTTTCAATATTTGGATTTCAATATCGGTTTTTGAATATCGGTTCTAATATCGGTTTCAATATCGGTTTTTCAATATCGGTTTTTCAATATCAGTTTTTCAATATTTGTTTTTCAATATCGGTTTTTGAATATCGGTTCTAATATCGGTTTCAATATCGGTTTTTCAATATCAGTTTTTCAATATTTGTTTTTCAATATCGGTTTTTCAATATCGGTTGCAATATCGGTTTTCCAATATTTGTTCTCCAATATCGGTTTTTGAATATCGGTTCTAATATCGGTTCTAATATCGGATTCAATATCGGTTTTTCAATATCAGTTTTTCAATATTTGGTTTTCAATATCGGTTTTTGAATATCGGTTCTAATATCGGTTTTTCAATATCGGTTTTTCAATATTTGTTTTTCAATATCGGTTTTTCAATATCGGTTTCAATATCGGTTTCAATATCGGTTTTTCAATATCGGTTTTCCAATATTTGTTCTCCAATATCGGTTTTTGAATATCGGTTCTAATATCGGATTCAATATCGGATTCAATATCGGTTTTTCAATATCAGTTTTTCGATATCAGTTTTTCAATATTTGGATTTCAATATCGGTTTTTGAATATCGGTTCTAATATCGGTTTCAATATCGGTTTTTCAATATCGGTATTTCAATATCAGTTTTTCAATATTTGTTTTTCAATATCGGTTTTTGAATATCGGTTCTAATATCGGTTTCAATATCGGTTTTTCAATATCAGTTTTTCAATATTTGTTTTTCAATATCGGTTTTTGAATATCGGTTCTAATATCGGTTTTTCAATATCGGTTTTTCAATATCGATTTTTCAATATCAGTTTTTCAATATTTGTTCTCCAATATCGGTTTTTGAATATCGGTTCTAATATCGGATTCAATATCGGTTTTTCAATATCAGTTTTTCAATATTTGTTCTCCAATATCGGTTTTTGAATATCGGTTCAATATCGGTTTTTGAATATCGGTTTTTGAATATCAGTTTTTCAATATTTGGATTTCAATATCGGTTTTTGAATATCGGTTCTAATATCGGTTTCAATATCGGTTTTTCAATATCGGTTTTTCAATATCAGTTTTTCAATATTTGTTTTTCAATATCGGTTTTTGAATATCGGTTCTAATATCGGTTTCAATATCGGTTTTTCAATATCGGTTTTTCAATATCAGTTTTTCAATATTTGTTTTTCAATATCGGTTTTTGAATATCGGTTCTAATATCGGTTTCAATATCGGTTTTTCAATATCAGTTTTTCAATATTTGTTTTTCAATATCGGTTTTTGAATATCGGTTCTAATATCGGTTTTTCAATATCGGTTTTTCAATATCGGTTTTTCAATATTTGTTTTTCAATATCGGTTTTTCAATATCGGTTTCAATATCGGTTTTTCAATATCGGTTTTCCAATATTTGTTCTCCAATATCGGTTTTTGAATAACGGTTCTAATATCGGATTCAATATCGGATTCAATATCGGTTTTTCAATATCAGTTTTTCGATATCAGTTTTTCAATATTTGTTCTCCAATATCGGTTTTTGAATATCGGTTCTAATATCGGTTTCAATATCGGTTTTTCAATATCGGTTTTTCAATATCGGTTTTTCAATATCGGTTTTTCAATATCGGTTTTTCAATATCGGTTTTTCAATATCAGTTTTTCAATATTTGTTCTCCAATATCGGTTTTTGAATATCGGTTCTAATATCGGATTCAATATCGGTTTTTCAATATCGGTTTTTCAATATCGGTTTTTCAATATCGGTTTTTCAATATCAGTTTTTCAATATCAGTTTTTCAATATTTGTTCTCCAATATCGGTTTTTGAATATCGGTTCTAATATCGGATTCAATATCGGTTTTTCAATATCAGTTTTTCATTATTTGTTTTTCTATATCGGTTTTTCAATATCGGTTCTAATATCGGATTCAATATCGGTTTTTTAATATCGGTTTTTCAATATTTGTTTTTCAATATCGGTTGCAATATCGGTTTTCCAATATTTGTTCTCCAATATCGGTTTTTGAATATCGGTTCTAATATCGGTTCTAATATCGGATTCAATATCGGTTTTTCAATATCAGTTTTTCAATATTTGGTTTTCAATATCGGTTTTTGAATATCGGTTCTAATATCGGTTTTTCAATATCGGTTTTTCAATATTTGTTTTTCAATATCGGTTTTTCAATATCGGTTTCAATATCGGTTTCAATATCGGTTTTTCAATATCGGTTTTCCAATATTTGTTCTCCAATATCGGTTTTTGAATATCGGTTCTAATATCGGATTCAATATCGGATTCAATATCGGTTTTTCAATATCAGTTTTTCGATATCAGTTTTTCAATATTTGGATTTCAATATCGGTTTTTGAATATCGGTTCTAATATCGGTTTCAATATCGGTTTTTCAATATCGGTTTTTCAATATCAGTTTTTCAATATTTGTTTTTCAATATCGGTTTTTGAATATCGGTTCTAATATCGGTTTCAATATCGGTTTTTCAATATCAGTTTTTCAATATTTGTTTTTCAATATCGGTTTTTGAATATCGGTTCTAATATCGGTTTTTCAATATCGGTTTTTCAATATCGGTTTTTCAATATCAGTTTTTCAATATTTGTTCTCCAATATCGGTTTTTGAATATCGGTTCTAATATCGGATTCAATATCGGTTTTTCAATATCAGTTTTTCAATATTTGTTCTCCAATATCGGTTTTTGAATATCGGTTCTAATATCGGTTTCAATATCGGTTTTTGAATATCGGTTTTTGAATATCAGTTTTTCAATATTTGGTTTTCAATATCGGTTTTTGAATATCGGTTCTAATATCGGTTTCAATATCGGTTTTTCAATATCGGTTTTTCAATATCAGTTTTTCAATATTTGTTCTCCAATATCGGTTTTTGAATATCGGTTCTAATATCGGATTCAATATCGGTTTTTCAATATCAGTTTTTCGATATCAGTTTTTCAATATTTGTTCTCCAATATCGGTTTTTGAATATCGGTTCTAATATCGGATTCAATATCGTTTTTTCAATATCAGTTTTTCATTATTTGTTTTTCTATATCGGTTTTTCAATATCGGTTCTAATATCGGATTCAATATCGGTTTTGCAATATAAGTTTTTCGATATAGGTTTTTCAATATCGGTTTTTCAATATCGGTTTTTCAATATCAGTTTTTCAATATTTGTTCTCCAATATCGGTTTTTGAATATCGGTTCTAATATCGGATTCAATATCGGTTTTTCAATATCGGTTTTTCAATATCGGTTTTTCAATATAAGTTTTTCGATATCAGTTTTTCAATATTTGTTTTTCAATATCGGTGTTTCAATATCGGTTTTGGAATATCGGTTTTTCAATATCAGTTTTTCAATATTTGTTCTCCAATATCGGTTTTTGAATATCGGTTCTAATATCGGATTCAATATCGGGTTTTCAATATCGGTTTTTCAATATTTGTTTTTCAATATCGGTTTTTCAATATCGGTTGCAATATCGGTTTTCCAATATTTGTTCTCCAATATCGGTTTTTGAATATCGGTTCTAATATCGGTTCTAATATCGGATTCAATATCGGTTTTTCGATATCAGTTTTTCAATATTTGGTTTTCAATATCGGTTTTTGAATATCGGTTCTAATATCGGTTTTTCAATATCGGTTTTTCAATATTTGTTTTTCAATATCGGTTTTTCAATATCGGTTTCAATATCGGTTTCAATATCGGTTTTTCAATATCGGTTTTCCAATATTTGTTCTCCAATATCGGTTTTTGAATATCGGTTCTAATATCGGATTCAATATCGGATTCAATATCGGATTCAATATCGGTTTTTCAATATCAGTTTTTCGATATCAGTTTTTCAATATTTGGATTTCAATATCGGTTTTTGAATATCGGTTCTAATATCGGTTTCAATATCGGTTTTTCAATATCAGTTTTTCAATATTTGTTTTTCAATATCGGTTTTTGAATATCGGTTCTAATATCGGATTCAATATCGGATTCAATATCGGTTTTTCAATATCAGTTTTTCGATATCAGTTTTTCAATATTTGTTTTTCAATATCGGTTTTTGAATATCGGTTCTAATATCGGATTCAATATCGGTTTTTCAATATCGGTTTTTCAATATCGGTTTTTCAATATCAGTTTTTCAATATTTGTTCTCCAATATCGGTTTTTGAATATCGGTTCTAATATCGGATTCAATATCGGTTTTTCAATATCAGTTTTTCAATATTTGTTCTCCAATATCGGTTTTTGAATATCGGTTCTAATATCGGTTTCAATATCGGTTTTTGAATATCGGTTTTTGAATATCAGTTTTTCAATATTTGGTTTTCAATATCGGTTTTTGAATATCGGTTCTAATATCGGTTTCAATATCGGTTTTTCAATATCGGTTTTTCAATATCAGTTTTTCAATATTTGTTCTCCAATATCGGTTTTTGAATATCGGTTCTAATATCGGATTCAATATCGGTTTTTCAATATCAGTTTTTCGATATCAGTTTTTCAATATTTGTTTTTCAATATCGGTTCTAATATCGGATTTAATATCGGTTTTGCAATATCAGTTTTTCGATATAGGTTTTTCAATATCGGTTTTTCAATATCGGTTTTTCAATATCAGTTTTTCAATATCAGTTTTTCAATATTTGTTCTCCAATATCGGTTTTTGAATATCGGTTCTAATATCGGATTCAATATCGGTTTTTCAATATCAGTTTTTCATTATTTGTTTTTCTATATCGGTTTTTCAATATCGGTTCTAATATCGGATTCAATATCGGTTTTGCAATATAAGTTTTTCGATATAGGTTTTTCAATATCGGTTTTTCAATATCGGTTTTTCAATATCAGTTTTTCAATATTTGTTCTCCAATATCGGTTTTTGAATATCGGTTCTAATATCGGATTCAATATCGGTTTTTCAATATCGGTTTTTCAATATCGGTTTTTCAATATCGGTTTTTCAATATCGGTTTTTCAATATTTGTTTTTCAATATCGGTTTTTCAATATCGGTTTCAATATCGGTTTTTCAATATCGGTTTTCCAATATTTGTTCTCCAATATCGGTTTTTGAATATCGGTTCTAATATCGGATTCAATATCGGGTTTTCAATATCGGTTTTTCAATATTTGTTTTTCAATATCGGTTTTTCAATATCGGTTGCAATATCGGTTTTCCAATATTTGTTCTCCAATATCGGTTTTTGAATATCGGTTCTAATATCGGTTCTAATATCGGATTCAATATCGGTTTTTCAATATCAGTTTTTCATTATTTGTTTTTCTATATCGGTTTTTCAATATCGGTTCTAATATCGGATTCAATATCGGTTTTTCAATATCGGTTTTTCAATATTTGTTTTTCAATATCGGTTTTCCAATATCGGTTGCAATATCGGTTTTCCAATATTTGTTCTCCAATATCGGTTTTTGAATATCGGTTCTAATATCGGTTCTAATATCGGATTCAATATCGGTTTTTCAATATCAGTTTTTCAATATTTGGTTTTCAATATCGGTTTTTGAATATCGGTTCTAATATCGGTTTTTCAATATCGGTTTTTCAATATTTGTTTTTCAATATCGGTTTTTCAATATCGGTTTCAATATCGGTTTCAATATCGGTTTTTCAATATCGGTTTTCCAATATTTGTTCTCCAATATCGGTTTTTGAATATCGGTTCTAATATCGGATTCAATATCGGATTCAATATCGGTTTTTCAATATCAGTTTTTCGATATCAGTTTTTCAATATTTGTTCTCCAATATCGGTTTTTGAATATCGGTTCTAATATCGGTTTCAATATCGGTTTTTCAATATCGGTTTTTCAATATCGGTTTTTCAATATCGGTTTTTCAATATCGGTTTTTCAATATCGGTTTTTCAATATCAGTTTTTCAATATTTGTTCTCCAATATCGGTTTTTGAATATCGGTTCTAATATCGGATTCAATATCGGTTTTTCAATATCGGTTTTTCAATATCGGTTTTTCAATATCGGTTTTTCAATATCAGTTTTTCAATATCAGTTTTTCAATATTTGTTCTCCAATATCGGTTTTTGAATATCGGTTCTAATATCGGATTCAATATCGGTTTTTCAATATCAGTTTTTCATTATTTGTTTTTCTATATCGGTTTTTCAATATCGGTTCTAATATCGGATTCAATATCGGTTTTTCAATATCGGTTTTTCAATATTTGTTTTTCAATATCGGTTGCAATATCGGTTTTCCAATATTTGTTCTCCAATATCGGTTTTTGAATATCGGTTCTAATATCGGTTCTAATATCGGATTCAATATCGGTTTTTCAATATCAGTTTTTCAATATTTGGTTTTCAATATCGGTTTTTGAATATCGGTTCTAATATCGGTTTTTCAATATCGGTTTTTCAATATTTGTTTTTCAATATCGGTTTTTCAATATCGGTTTCAATATCGGTTTCAATATCGGTTTTTCAATATCGGTTTTCCAATATTTGTTCTCCAATATCGGTTTTTGAATATCGGTTCTAATATCGGATTCAATATCGGATTCAATATCGGTTTTTCAATATCAGTTTTTCGATATCAGTTTTTCAATATTTGGATTTCAATATCGGTTTTTGAATATCGGTTCTAATATCGGTTTCAATATCGGTTTTTCAATATCGGTTTTTCAATATCAGTTTTTCAATATTTGTTTTTCAATATCGGTTTTTGAATATCGGTTCTAATATCGGTTTCAATATCGGTTTTTCAATATCAGTTTTTCAATATTTGTTTTTCAATATCGGTTTTTGAATATCGGTTCTAATATCGGTTTTTCAATATCGGTTTTTCAATATCGGTTTTTCAATATCAGTTTTTCAATATTTGTTCTCCAATATCGGTTTTTGAATATCGGTTCTAATATCGGATTCAATATCGGTTTTTCAATATCAGTTTTTCAATATTTGTTCTCCAATATCGGTTTTTGAATATCGGTTCTAATATCGGTTTCAATATCGGTTTTTGAATATCGGTTTTTGAATATCAGTTTTTCAATATTTGGTTTTCAATATCGGTTTTTGAATATCGGTTCTAATATCGGTTTCAATATCGGTTTTTCAATATCGGTTTTTCAATATCAGTTTTTCAATATTTGTTCTCCAATATCGGTTTTTGAATATCGGTTCTAATATCGGATTCAATATCGGTTTTTCAATATCAGTTTTTCGATATCAGTTTTTCAATATTTGTTCTCCAATATCGGTTTTTGAATATCGGTTCTAATATCGGATTCAATATCGTTTTTTCAATATCAGTTTTTCATTATTTGTTTTTCTATATCGGTTTTTCAATATCGGTTCTAATATCGGATTCAATATCGGTTTTGCAATATAAGTTTTTCGATATAGGTTTTTCAATATCGGTTTTTCAATATCGGTTTTTCAATATCAGTTTTTCAATATTTGTTCTCCAATATCGGTTTTTGAATATCGGTTCTAATATCGGATTCAATATCGGTTTTTCAATATCGGTTTTTCAATATCGGTTTTTCAATATAAGTTTTTCGATATCAGTTTTTCAATATTTGTTTTTCAATATCGGTGTTTCAATATCGGTTTTGGAATATCGGTTTTTCAATATCAGTTTTTCAATATTTGTTCTCCAATATCGGTTTTTGAATATCGGTTCTAATATCGGATTCAATATCGGGTTTTCAATATCGGTTTTTCAATATTTGTTTTTCAATATCGGTTTTTCAATATCGGTTGCAATATCGGTTTTCCAATATTTGTTCTCCAATATCGGTTTTTGAATATCGGTTCTAATATCGGTTCTAATATCGGATTCAATATCGGTTTTTCGATATCAGTTTTTCAATATTTGGTTTTCAATATCGGTTTTTGAATATCGGTTCTAATATCGGTTTTTCAATATCGGTTTTTCAATATTTGTTTTTCAATATCGGTTTTTCAATATCGGTTTCAATATCGGTTTCAATATCGGTTTTTCAATATCGGTTTTCCAATATTTGTTCTCCAATATCGGTTTTTGAATATCGGTTCTAATATCGGATTCAATATCGGATTCAATATCGGATTCAATATCGGTTTTTCAATATCAGTTTTTCGATATCAGTTTTTCAATATTTGGATTTCAATATCGGTTTTTGAATATCGGTTCTAATATCGGTTTCAATATCGGTTTTTCAATATCAGTTTTTCAATATTTGTTTTTCAATATCGGTTTTTGAATATCGGTTCTAATATCGGATTCAATATCGGATTCAATATCGGTTTTTCAATATCAGTTTTTCGATATCAGTTTTTCAATATTTGTTTTTCAATATCGGTTTTTGAATATCGGTTCTAATATCGGATTCAATATCGGTTTTTCAATATCGGTTTTTCAATATCGGTTTTTCAATATCAGTTTTTCAATATTTGTTCTCCAATATCGGTTTTTGAATATCGGTTCTAATATCGGATTCAATATCGGTTTTTCAATATCAGTTTTTCAATATTTGTTCTCCAATATCGGTTTTTGAATATCGGTTCTAATATCGGTGTCAATATCGGTTTTTGAATATCGGTTTTTGAATATCAGTTTTTCAATATTTGGTTTTCAATATCGGTTTTTGAATATCGGTTCTAATATCGGTTTCAATATCGGTTTTTCAATATCGGTTTTTCAATATCAGTTTTTCAATATTTGTTCTCCAATATCGGTTTTTGAATATCGGTTCTAATATCGGATTCAATATCGGTTTTTCAATATCAGTTTTTCGATATCAGTTTTTCAATATTTGTTTTTCAATATCGGTTCTAATATCGGATTTAATATCGGTTTTGCAATATCAGTTTTTCGATATAGGTTTTTCAATATCGGTTTTTCAATATCGGTTTTTCAATATCAGTTTTTCAATATCAGTTTTTCAATATTTGTTCTCCAATATCGGTTTTTGAATATCGGTTCTAATATCGGATTCAATATCGGTTTTTCAATATCAGTTTTTCATTATTTGTTTTTCTATATCGGTTTTTCAATATCGGTTCTAATATCGGATTCAATATCGGTTTTGCAATATAAGTTTTTCGATATAGGTTTTTCAATATCGGTTTTTCAATATCGGTTTTTCAATATCAGTTTTTCAATATTTGTTCTCCAATATCGGTTTTTGAATATCGGTTCTAATATCGGATTCAATATCGGTTTTTCAATATCGGTTTTTCAATATCGGTTTTTCAATATCGGTTTTTCAATATCGGTTTTTCAATATTTGTTTTTCAATATCGGTTTTTCAATATCGGTTTCAATATCGGTTTTTCAATATCGGTTTTCCAATATTTGTTCTCCAATATCGGTTTTTGAATATCGGTTCTAATATCGGATTCAATATCGGGTTTTCAATATCGGTTTTTCAATATTTGTTTTTCAATATCGGTTTTTCAATATCGGTTGCAATATCGGTTTTCCAATATTTGTTCTCCAATATCGGTTTTTGAATATCGGTTCTAATATCGGTTCTAATATCGGATTCAATATCGGTTTTTCAATATCAGTTTTTCATTATTTGTTTTTCTATATCGGTTTTTCAATATCGGTTCTAATATCGGATTCAATATCGGTTTTTCAATATCGGTTTTTCAATATTTGTTTTTCAATATCGGTTTTCCAATATCGGTTGCAATATCGGTTTTCCAATATTTGTTCTCCAATATCGGTTTTTGAATATCGGTTCTAATATCGGTTCTAATATCGGATTCAATATCGGTTTTTCAATATCAGTTTTTCAATATTTGGTTTTCAATATCGGTTTTTGAATATCGGTTCTAATATCGGTTTTTCAATATCGGTTTTTCAATATTTGTTTTTCAATATCGGTTTTTCAATATCGGTTTCAATATCGGTTTCAATATCGGTTTTTCAATATCGGTTTTCCAATATTTGTTCTCCAATATCGGTTTTTGAATATCGGTTCTAATATCGGATTCAATATCGGATTCAATATCGGTTTTTCAATATCAGTTTTTCGATATCAGTTTTTCAATATTTGGATTTCAATATCGGTTTTTGAATATCGGTTCTAATATCGGTTTCAATATCGGTTTTTCAATATCGGTTTTTCAATATCAGTTTTTCAATATTTCTTTTTCAATATCGGTTTTTGAATATCGGTTCTAATATCGGTTTCAATATCGGTTTTTCAATATCAGTTTTTCAATATTTGTTTTTCAATATCGGATTTTGAATATCGGTTCTAATATCGGTTTTTCAATATCGGTTTTTCAATATCGGTTTTTCAATATCAGTTTTTCAATATTTGTTCTCCAATATCGGTTTTTGAATATCGGTTCTAATATCGGATTCAATATCGGTTTTTCAATATCAGTTTTTCAATATTTGTTCTCCAATATCGGTTTTTGAATATCGGTTTCAATATCGGTTTTTGAATATCGGTTTTTGAATATCAGTTTTTCAATATTTGGTTTTCAATATCGGTTTTTGAATATCGGTTCTAATATCGGTTTCAATATCGGTTTTTCAATATCGGTTTTTCAATATCAGTTTTTCAATATTTGTTCTCCAATATCGGTTTTTGAATATCGGTTCTAATATCGGATTCAATATCGGTTTTTCAATATCAGTTTTTCGATATCAGTTTTTCAATATTTGTTTTTCAATATCGGTTCTAATATCGGATTTAATATCGGTTTTGCAATATCAGTTTTTCGATATAGGTTTTTCAATATCGGTTTTTCAATATCGGTTTTTCAATATCAGTTTTTCAATATTTGTTCTCCAATATCGGTTTTTGAATATCGGTTCTAATATCGGATTCAATATCGGTTCTAATATCGGATTCAATATCGGTTTTTCAATATCGGTTTTTCAATATCGGTTTTTCAATATCGGTTTTTCAATATCGGTTTTTCAATATTTGTTTTTCAATATCGGTTTTTCAATATCGGTTTTTCAATATCGGTTTTTCAATATCAGTTTTTCAATATCAGTTTTTCAATATTTGTTCTCCAATATCGGTTTTTGAATATCGGTTCTAATATCGGATTCAATATCGGTTTTTCAATATCAGTTTTTCAATATTTGTTCTCCAATATCGGTTTTTGAATATCGGTTCTAATATCGGATTCAATATCGGTTTTTGAATATCGGTTTTTGAATATCAGTTTTTCAATATTTGGTTTTCAATATCGGTTTTTGAATATCGGTTCTAATATCGGTTTCAATATCGGTTTTTCAATATCGGTTGCAATATCGGTTTTCCAATATTTGTTCTCCAATATCGGTTTTTGAATATCGGTTCTAATATCGGATTCAATATCGGTTTTTCAATATCAGTTTTTCATTATTTGTTTTTCTATATCGGTTTTTCAATATCGGTTCTAATATCGGATTCAATATCGGTTTTGCAATATAAGTTTTTCGATATAGGTTTTTCAATATCGGTTTTTCAATATCGGTTTTTCAATATCAGTTTTTCAATATTTGTTCTCCAATATCGGTTTTTGAATATCGGTTCTAATATCGGATTCAATATCGGTTTTTCAATATCGGTTTTTCAATATCGGTTTTTCAATATAAGTTTTTCGATATCAGTTTTTCAATATTTGTTTTTCAATATCGGTGTTTCAATATCGGTTTTGGAATATCGGTTTTTCAATATCAGTTTTTCAATATTTGTTCTCCAATATCGGTTTTTGAATATCGGTTCTAATATCGGATTCAATATCGGGTTTTAAATATCGGTTTTTCAATATTTGTTTTTCAATATCGGTTTTTCAATATCGGTTGCAATATCGGTTTTCCAATATTTGTTCTCCAATATCGGTTTTTGAATATCGGTTCTAATATCGGTTCTAATATCGGATTCAATATCGGTTTTTCGATATCAGTTTTTCAATATTTGGTTTTCAATATCGGTTTTTGAATATCGGTTCTAATATCGGTTTTTCAATATCGGTTTTTCAATATTTGTTTTTCAATATCGGTTTTTCAATATCGGTTTCAATATCGGTTTCAATATCGGTTTTTCAATATCGGTTTTCCAATATTTGTTCTCCAATATCGGTTTTTGAATATCGGTTCTAATATCGGATTCAATATCGGATTCAATATCGGATTCAATATCGGTTTTTCAATATCAGTTTTTCGATATCAGTTTTTCAATATTTGGATTTCAATATCGGTTTTTGAATATCGGTTCTAATATCGGTTTCAATATCGGTTTTTCAATATCAGTTTTTCAATATTTGTTTTTCAATATCGGTTTTTGAATATCGGTTCTAATATCGGATTCAATATCCGATTCAATATCGGTTTTTCAATATCAGTTTTTCGATATCAGTTTTTCAATATTTGTTTTTCAATATCGGTTTTTGAATATCGGTTCTAATATCGGATTCAATATCGGTTTTTCAATATCGGTTTTTCAATATCGGTTTTTCAATATCAGTTTTTCAATATTTGTTCTCCAATATCGGTTTTTGAATATCGGTTCTAATATCGGATTCAATATCGGTTTTTCAATATCAGTTTTTCAATATTTGTTCTCCAATATCGGTTTTTGAATATCGGTTCTAATATCGGTTTCAATATCGGTTTTTGAATATCGGTTTTTGAATATCAGTTTTTCAATATTTGGTTTTCAATATCGGTTTTTGAATATCGGTTCTAATATCGGTTTCAATATCGGTTTTTCAATATCGGTTTTTCAATATCAGTTTTTCAATATTTGTTCTCCAATATCGGTTTTTGAATATCGGTTCTAATATCGGATTCAATATCGGTTTTTCAATATCAGTTTTTCGATATCAGTTTTTCAATATTTGTTTTTCAATATCGGTTCTAATATCGGATTTAATATCGGTTTTGCAATATCAGTTTTTCGATATAGGTTTTTCAATATCGGTTTTTCAATATCGGTTTTTCAATATCAGTTTTTCAATATCAGTTTTTCAATATTTGTTCTCCAATATCGGTTTTTGAATATCGGTTCTAATATCGGATTCAATATCGGTTTTTCAATATCAGTTTTTCATTATTTGTTTTTCTATATCGCTTTTTCAATATCGGTTCTAATATCGGATTCAATATCGGTTTTGCAATATAAGTTTTTCGATATAGGTTTTTCAATATCGGTTTTTCAATATCGGTTTTTCAATATCAGTTTTTCAATATTTGTTCTCCAATATCGGTTTTTGAATATCGGTTCTAATATCGGATTCAATATCGGTTTTTCAATATCGGTTTTTCAATATCGGTTTTTCAATATCGGTTTTTCAATATCGGTTTTTCAATATTTGTTTTTCAATATCGGTTTTTCAATATCGGTTTCAATATCGGTTTTTCAATATCGGTTTTCCAATATTTGTTCTCCAATATCGGTTTTTGAATATCGGTTCTAATATCGGATTCAATATCGGTTTTTCAATATCGGTTTTTCAATATCGGTTTTTCAATATCGGTTTTTCAATATCAGTTTTTCAATATTTGTTCTCCAATATCGGTTTTTGAATATCGGTTCTAATATCGGATTCAATATCGGTTTTTCAATATCGGTTTTTCAATATCGGTTTTTCAATATCGGTTTTTCAATATCAGTTTTTCAATATCAGTTTTTCAATATTTGTTCTCCAATATCGGTTTTTGAATATCGGTTCTAATATCGGATTCAATATCGGTTTTTCAATATCAGTTTTTCATTATTTGTTTTTCTATATCGGTTTTTCAATATCGGTTCTAATATCGGATTCAATATCGGTTTTTCAATATTTGTTTTTCAATATCGGTTTTTCAATATCGGTTGCAATATCGGTTTTCCAATATTTGTTCTCCAATATCGGTTTTTGAATATCGGTTCTAATATCGGTTCTAATATCGGATTCAATATCGGTTTTTCAATATCAGTTTTTCAATATTTGGTTTTCAATATCGGTTTTTGAATATCGGTTCTAATATCGGTTTTTCAATATCGGTTTTTCAATATTTGTTTTTCAATATCGGTTTTTCAATATCGGTTTTTCAATATTTGTTTTTCAATATCGGTTTTTCAATATCGGTTTCAATATCGGTTTCAATATCGGTTTTTCAATATCGGTTTTTCAATATTTGTTTTTCAATATCGGTTTTTCAATATCGGTTTCAATATCGGTTTCAATATCGGTTTTTCAATATCGGTTTTCCAATATTTGTTCTCCAATATCGGTTTTTGAATATCGGTTCTAATATCGGATTCAATATCGGATTCAATATCGGTTTTTCAATATCAGTTTTTCGATATCAGTTTTTCAATATTTGGATTTCAATATCGGTTTTTGAATATCGGTTCTAATATCGGTTTCAATATCGGTTTTTCAATATCGGTTTTTCAATATCAGTTTTTCAATATTTGTTTTTCAATATCGGTTTTTGAATATCGGTTCTAATATCGGTTTCAATATCGGTTTTTCAATATCAGTTTTTCAATATTTGTTTTTCAATATCGGTTTTTGAATATCGGTTCTAATATCGGTTTTTCAATATCGGTTTTTCAATATCGGTTTTTCAATATCAGTTTTTCAATATTTGTTCTCCAATATCGGTTTTTGAATATCGGTTCTAATATCGGATTCAATATCGGTTTTTCAATATCAGCTTTTCAATATTTGTTCTCCAATATCGGTTTTTGAATATCGGTTTTTCAATATCAGTTTTTCAATATTTGTTCTCCAATATCGGTTTTTGAATATCGGTTCTAATATCGGATTCAATATCGGTTTTTCAATATCAGTTTTTCATTATTTGTTTTTCTATATCGGTTTTTCAATATCGGTTCTAATATCGGATTCAATATCGGTTTTTCAATATCGGTTTTTCAATATTTGTTTTTCAATATCGGTTTTTCAATATCGGTTGCAATATCGGTTTTCCAATATTTGTTCTCCAATATCGGTTTTTGAATATCGGTTCTAATATCGGTTCTAATATCGGATTCAATATCGGTTTTTCAATATCAGTTTTTCAATATTTGGTTTTCAATATCGGTTTTTGAATATCGGTTCTAATATCGGTTTTTCAATATCGGTTTTTCAATATTTGTTTTTCAATATCGGTTTTTCAATATCGGTTTCAATATCGGTTTCAATATCGGTTTTTCAATATCGGTTTTCCAATATTTGTTCTCCAATATCGGTTTTTGAATATCGGTTCTAATATCGGATTCAATATCGGATTCAATATCGGTTTTTCAATATCAGTTTTTCGATATCAGTTTTTCAATATTTGGATTTCAATATCGGTTTTTGAATATCGGTTCTAATATCGGTTTCAATATCGGTTTTTCAATATCGGTTTTTCAATATCAGTTTTTCAATATTTGTTTTTCAATATCGGTTTTTGAATATCGGTTCTAATATCGGTTTCAATATCGGTTTTTCAATATCAGTTTTTCAATATTTGTTTTTCAATATCGGTTTTTCAATATCGGTTGCAATATCGGTTTTCCAATATTTGTTCTCCAATATCGGTTTTTGAATATCGGTTCTAATATCGGTTCTAATATCGGATTCAATATCGGTTTTTCAATATCAGTTTTTCAATATTTGGTTTTCAATATCGGTTTTTGAATATCGGTTCTAATATCGGTTTTTCAATATCGGTTTTTCAATATTTGTTTTTCAATATCGGTTTTTCAATATCGGTTTCAATATCGGTTTCAATATCGGTTTTTCAATATCGGTTTTCCAATATTTGTTCTCCAATATCGGTTTTTGAATATCGGTTCTAATATCGGATTCAATATCGGATTCAATATCGGTTTTTCAATATCAGTTTTTCGATATCAGTTTTTCAATATTTGGATTTCAATATCGGTTTTTGAATATCGGTTCTAATATCGGTTTCAATATCGGTTTTTCAATATCGGTATTTCAATATCAGTTTTTCAATATTTGTTTTTCAATATCGGTTTTTGAATATCGGTTCTAATATCGGTTTCAATATCGGTTTTTCAATATCAGTTTTTCAATATTTGTTTTTCAATATCGGTTTTTGAATATCGGTTCTAATATCGGTTTTTCAATATCGGTTTTTCAATATCGATTTTTCAATATCAGTTTTTCAATATTTGTTCTCCAATATCGGTTTTTGAATATCGGTTCTAATATCGGATTCAATATCGGTTTTTCAATATCAGTTTTTCAATATTTGTTCTCCAATATCGGTTTTTGAATATCGGTTTCAATATCGGTTTTTGAATATCGGTTTTTGAATATCAGTTTTTCAATATTTGGATTTCAATATCGGTTTTTGAATATCGGTTCTAATATCGGTTTCAATATCGGTTTTTCAATATCGGTTTTTCAATATCAGTTTTTCAATATTTGTTTTTCAATATCGGTTTTTGAATATCGGTTCTAATATCGGTTTCAATATCGGTTTTTCAATATCGGTTTTTCAATATCAGTTTTTCAATATTTGTTTTTCAATATCGGTTTTTGAATATCGGTTCTAATATCGGTTTCAATATCGGTTTTTCAATATCAGTTTTTCAATATTTGTTTTTCAATATCGGTTTTTGAATATCGGTTCTAATATCGGTTTTTCAATATCGGTTTTTCAATATCGGTTTTTCAATATTTGTTTTTCAATATCGGTTTTTCAATATCGGTTTCAATATCGGTTTTTCAATATCGGTTTTCCAATATTTGTTCTCCAATATCGGTTTTTGAATAACGGTTCTAATATCGGATTCAATATCGGATTCAATATCGGTTTTTCAATATCAGTTTTTCGATATCAGTTTTTCAATATTTGTTCTCCAATATCGGTTTTTGAATATCGGTTCTAATATCGGTTTCAATATCGGTTTTTCAATATCGGTTTTTCAATATCGGTTTTTCAATATCGGTTTTTCAATATCGGTTTTTCAATATCGGTTTTTCAATATCAGTTTTTCAATATTTGTTCTCCAATATCGGTTTTTGAATATCGGTTCTAATATCGGATTCAATATCGGTTTTTCAATATCGGTTTTTCAATATCGGTTTTTCAATATCGGTTTTTCAATATCAGTTTTTCAATATCAGTTTTTCAATATTTGTTCTCCAATATCGGTTTTTGAATATCGGTTCTAATATCGGATTCAATATCGGTTTTTCAATATCAGTTTTTCATTATTTGTTTTTCTATATCGGTTTTTCAATATCGGTTCTAATATCGGATTCAATATCGGTTTTTCAATATCGGTTTTTCAATATTTGTTTTTCAATATCGGTTGCAATATCGGTTTTCCAATATTTGTTCTCCAATATCGGTTTTTGAATATCGGTTCTAATATCGGTTCTAATATCGGATTCAATATCGGTTTTTCAATATCAGTTTTTCAATATTTGGTTTTCAATATCGGTTTTTGAATATCGGTTCTAATATCGGTTTTTCAATATCGGTTTTTCAATATTTGTTTTTCAATATCGGTTTTTCAATATCGGTTTCAATATCGGTTTCAATATCGGTTTTTCAATATCGGTTTTCCAATATTTGTTCTCCAATATCGGTTTTTGAATATCGGTTCTAATATCGGATTCAATATCGGATTCAATATCGGTTTTTCAATATCAGTTTTTCGATATCAGTTTTTCAATATTTGGATTTCAATATCGGTTTTTGAATATCGGTTCTAATATCGGTTTCAATATCGGTTTTTCAATATCGGTTTTTCAAAATCAGTTTTTCAATATTTGTTTTTCAATATCGGTTTTTGAATATCGGTTCTAATATCGGTTTCAATATCGGTTTTTCAATATCAGTTTTTCAATATTTGTTTTTCAATATCGGTTTTTGAATATCGGTTCTAATATCGGTTTTTCAATATCGGTTTTTCAATATCGGTTTTTCAATATCAGTTTTTCAATATTTGTTCTCCAATATCGGTTTTTGAATATCGGTTCTAATATCGGATTCAATATCGGTTTTTCAATATCAGTTTTTCAATATTTGTTCTCCAATATCGGTTTTTGAATATCGGTTCTAATATCGGTTTCAATATCGGTTTTTGAATATCGGTTTTTGAATATCAGTTTTTCAATATTTGGTTTTCAATATCGGTTTTTGAATATCGGTTCTAATATCGGTTTCAATATCGGTTTTTCAATATCGGTTTTTCAATATCAGTTTTTCAATATTTGTTCTCCAATATCGGTTTTTGAATATCGGTTCTAATATCGGATTCAATATCGGTTTTTCAATATCAGTTTTTCGATATCAGTTTTTCAATATTTGTTCTCCAATATCGGTTTTTGAATATCGGTTCTAATATCGGATTCAATATCGTTTTTTCAATATCAGTTTTTCATTATTTGTTTTTCTATATCGGTTTTTCAATATCGGTTCTAATATCGGATTCAATATCGGTTTTGCAATATAAGTTTTTCGATATAGGTTTTTCAATATCGGTTTTTCAATATCGGTTTTTCAATATCAGTTTTTCAATATTTGTTCTCCAATATCGGTTTTTGAATATCGGTTCTAATATCGGATTCAATATCGGTTTTTCAATATCGGTTTTTCAATATCGGTTTTTCAATATAAGTTTTTCGATATCAGTTTTTCAATATTTGTTTTTCAATATCGGTGTTTCAATATCGGTTTTGGAATATCGGTTTTTCAATATCAGTTTTTCAATATTTGTTCTCCAATATCGGTTTTTGAATATCGGTTCTAATATCGGATTCAATATCGGGTTTTCAATATCGGTTTTTCAATATTTGTTTTTCAATATCGGTTTTTCAATATCGGTTGCAATATCGGTTTTCCAATATTTGTTCTCCAATATCGGTTTTTGAATATCGGTTCTAATATCGGTTCTAATATCGGATTCAATATCGGTTTTTCGATATCAGTTTTTCAATATTTGGTTTTCAATATCGGTTTTTGAATATCGGTTCTAATATCGGTTTTTCAATATCGGTTTTTCAATATTTGTTTTTCAATATCGGTTTTTCAATATCGGTTTCAATATCGGTTTCAATATCGGTTTTTCAATATCGGTTTTCCAATATTTGTTCTCCAATATCGGTTTTTGAATATCGGTTCTAATATCGGATTCAATATCGGATTCAATATCGGATTCAATATCGGTTTTTCAATATCAGTTTTTCGATATCAGTTTTTCAATATTTGGATTTCAATATCGGTTTTTGAATATCGGTTCTAATATCGGTTTCAATATCGGTTTTTCAATATCAGTTTTTCAATATTTGTTTTTCAATATCGGTTTTTGAATATCGGTTCTAATATCGGATTCAATATCGGATTCAATATCGGTTTTTCAATATCAGTTTTTCGATATCAGTTTTTCAATATTTGTTTTTCAATATCGGTTTTTGAATATCGGTTCTAATATCGGATTCAATATCGGTTTTTCAATATCGGTTTTTCAATATCGGTTTTTCAATATCAGTTTTTCAATATTTGTTCTCCAATATCGGTTTTTGAATATCGGTTCTAATATCGGATTCAATATCGGTTTTTCAATATCAGTTTTTCAATATTTGTTCTCCAATATCGGTTTTTGAATATCGGTTCTAATATCGGTTTCAATATCGGTTTTTGAATATCGGTTTTTGAATATCAGTTTTTCAATATTTGGTTTTCAATATCGGTTTTTGAATATCGGTTCTAATATCGGTTTCAATATCGGTTTTTCAATATCGGTTTTTCAATATCAGTTTTTCAATATTTGTTCTCCAATATCGGTTTTTGAATATCGGTTCTAATATCGGATTCAATATCGGTTTTTCAATATCAGTTTTTCGATATCAGTTTTTCAATATTTGTTTTTCAATATCGGTTCTAATATCGGATTTAATATCGGTTTTGCAATATCAGTTTTTCGATATAGGTTTTTCAATATCGGTTTTTCAATATCGGTTTTTCAATATCAGTTTTTCAATATCAGTTTTTCAATATTTGTTCTCCAATATCGGTTTTTGAATATCGGTTCTAATATCGGATTCAATATCGGTTTTTCAATATCAGTTTTTCATTATTTGTTTTTCTATATCGGTTTTTCAATATCGGTTCTAATATCGGATTCAATATCGGTTTTGCAATATAAGTTTTTCGATATAGGTTTTTCAATATCGGTTTTTCAATATCGGTTTTTCAATATCAGTTTTTCAATATTTGTTCTCCAATATCGGTTTTTGAATATCGGTTCTAATATCGGATTCAATATCGGTTTTTCAATATCGGTTTTTCAATATCGGTTTTTCAATATCGGTTTTTCAATATCGGTTTTTCAATATTTGTTTTTCAATATCGGTTTTTCAATATCGGTTTCAATATCGGTTTTTCAATATCGGTTTTCCAATATTTGTTCTCCAATATCGGTTTTTGAATATCGGTTCTAATATCGGATTCAATATCGGGTTTTCAATATCGGTTTTTCAATATTTGTTTTTCAATATCGGTTTTTCAATATCGGTTGCAATATCGGTTTTCCAATATTTGTTCTCCAATATCGGTTTTTGAATATCGGTTCTAATATCGGTTCTAATATCGGATTCAATATCGGTTTTTCAATATCAGTTTTTCATTATTTGTTTTTCTATATCGGTTTTTCAATATCGGTTCTAATATCGGATTCAATATCGGTTTTTCAATATCGGTTTTTCAATATTTGTTTTTCAATATCGGTTTTCCAATATCGGTTGCAATATCGGTTTTCCAATATTTGTTCTCCAATATCGGTTTTTGAATATCGGTTCTAATATCGGTTCTAATATCGGATTCAATATCGGTTTTTCAATATCAGTTTTTCAATATTTGGTTTTCAATATCGGTTTTTGAATATCGGTTCTAATATCGGTTTTTCAATATCGGTTTTTCAATATTTGTTTTTCAATATCGGTTTTTCAATATCGGTTTCAATATCGGTTTCAATATCGGTTTTTCAATATCGGTTTTCCAATATTTGTTCTCCAATATCGGTTTTTGAATATCGGTTCTAATATCGGATTCAATATCGGATTCAATATCGGTTTTTCAATATCAGTTTTTCGATATCAGTTTTTCAATATTTGTTCTCCAATATCGGTTTTTGAATATCGGTTCTAATATCGGTTTTAATATCGGTTTTTCAATATCGGTTTTTCAATATCGGTTTTTCAATATCGGTTTTTCAATATCGGTTTTTCAATATCGGTTTTTCAATATCAGTTTTTCAATATTTGTTCTCCAATATCGGTTTTTGAATATCGGTTCTAATATCGGATTCAATATCGGTTTTTCAATATCGGTTTTTCAATATCGGTTTTTCAATATCGGTTTTTCAATATCAGTTTTTCAATATCAGTTTTTCAATATTTGTTCTCCAATATCGGTTTTTGAATATCGGTTCTAATATCGGATTCAATATCGGTTTTTCAATATCAGTTTTTCATTATTTGTTTTTCTATATCGGTTTTTCAATATCGGTTCTAATATCGGATTCAATATCGGTTTTTCAATATCGGTTTTTCAATATTTGTTTTTCAATATCGGTTGCAATATCGGTTTTCCAATATTTGTTCTCCAATATCGGTTTTTGAATATCGGTTCTAATATCGGTTCTAATATCGGATTCAATATCGGTTTTTCAATATCAGTTTTTCAATATTTGGTTTTCAATATCGGTTTTTGAATATCGGTTCTAATATCGGTTTTTCAATATCGGTTTTTCAATATTTGTTTTTCAATATCGGTTTTTCAATATCGGTTTCAATATCGGTTTCAATATCGGTTTTTCAATATCGGTTTTCCAATATTTGTTCTCCAATATCGGTTTTTGAATATCGGTTCTAATATCGGATTCAATATCGGATTCAATATCGGTTTTTCAATATCAGTTTTTCGATATCAGTTTTTCAATATTTGGATTTCAATATCGGTTTTTGAATATCGGTTCTAATATCGGTTTCAATATCGGTTTTTCAATATCGGTTTTTCAATATCAGTTTTTCAATATTTGTTTTTCAATATCGGTTTTTGAATATCGGTTCTAATATCGGTTTCAATATCGGTTTTTCAATATCAGTTTTTCAATATTTGTTTTTCAATATCGGTTTTTGAATATCGGTTCTAATATCGGTTTTTCAATATCGGTTTTTCAATATCGGTTTTTCAATATCAGTTTTTCAATATTTGTTCTCCAATATCGGTTTTTGAATATCGGTTCTAATATCGGATTCAATATCGGTTTTTCAATATCAGTTTTTCAATATTTGTTCTCCAATATCGGTTTTTGAATATCGGTTCTAATATCGGTTTCAATATCGGTTTTTGAATATCGGTTTTTGAATATCAGTTTTTCAATATTTGGTTTTCAATATCGGTTTTTGAATATCGGTTCTAATATCGGTTTCAATATCGGTTTTTCAATATCGGTTTTTCAATATCAGTTTTTCAATATTTGTTCTCCAATATCGGTTTTTGAATATCGGTTCTAATATCGGATTCAATATCGGTTTTTCAATATCAGTTTTTCGATATCAGTTTTTCAATATTTGTTCTCCAATATCGGTTTTTGAATATCGGTTCTAATATCGGATTCAATATCGTTTTTTCAATATCAGTTTTTCATTATTTGTTTTTCTATATCGGTTTTTCAATATCGGTTCTAATATCGGATTCAATATCGGTTTTGCAATATAAGTTTTTCGATATAGGTTTTTCAATATCGGTTTTTCAATATCGGTTTTTCAATATCAGTTTTTCAATATTTGTTCTCCAATATCGGTTTTTGAATATCGGTTCTAATATCGGATTCAATATCGGTTTTTCAATATCGGTTTTTCAATATCGGTTTTTCAATATAAGTTTTTCGATATCAGTTTTTCAATATTTGTTTTTCAATATCGGTGTTTCAATATCGGTTTTGGAATATCGGTTTTTCAATATCAGTTTTTCAATATTTGTTCTCCAATATCGGTTTTTGAATATCGGTTCTAATATCGGATTCAATATCGGGTTTTCAATATCGG
>NW_027485766.1:0-31186 GCF_050908995.1 Andrena cerasifolii
AATTTTTAAAATTTTCTTATAATTTTTTTTTAATTTTTAAAAATTTTTTTAAATTTTTTTAAATTTTTTAATTTTTTTTTAAATTTTTAAAAAAACATTTTTTTAAATTTCTATTTTAATTTTTTTTTAATTTTTAAATTTTTTTTATTTTTTTTTAAATCATTTATATTTTTAAATTTTTTAATTTTTTAAATTTTTTTAATTTTTAATTTTTTTTTAATTTTTAAATTTTTCTTTAATTTTTAATTTTAAATTTTTTTTTAATTTTTAAATTTTTTTTTATTTTTTTTTAAATTTTTGAAAATTTTTTTTTTATTTTTTTTTAATTTTTATTTTAATTTTTTTTAATTTTAAAATTTTTTTAAAATTATTTATAATCTTTTAATCTTTTTAATTTAATTTTTTTTTAACTTTAAATTTTTTTTTAATTTTTAAATTTTTTTTTTAATTTTTAATTTTTTTTTTTAATTTTTAAATTTTTTTTTATTTTTTAATTTTTTTTTAATTTTTAAAATTTTTTTATTTTTTTTTAATTTTTAAATTTTTTTTTAATTTTTTTTTTAAATTTTTATTTTAATTTTTTTTAATTTTTAAAATTTTTTTAAAATTATTCATATTTTTTTAATTTTTTTAATTTAATTTTTTTTTAATTTTTTAAATTTTTTTTATTTTTTTTTAATTTTTTAAAATTTTTCTAAATTTTTTTTTAATTTTTTTAAAAGTATTATTTTTTAAACAATTTTTTGTAATTTTTAAATTTTTTTTTTTAATTTTTAAAATTTTTTTTTTTTTAATTTTTGAAAATTTTTCTAAATTTTTTTTTAATTTTTTTAAAATTATTATTTTTTATTTAAAAAATGTTTTTTAATTTTTTTCAATTTTTTCAAATTTTTAGATTTTTTTAAAAATTTTCTTATAATTTTTTTTTAATTTTAAAATTTTCTTATAATTTTTTTTTAATTTTTAAAAATTTTTTAAAATTTTTTTAAATTTTTTTAATTTTTTTTTTAAATTTTTAAAAAACATTTTTTTAATTTCTATTTTAATTTTTTTTTAATTTTAAATTTTTTTTATTTTTTTTAAATCATTTATATTTTTAAATTTTTTTAATTTTTTTAATTTTTTTAATTTTTAATTTTTTTTTAATTTTTAAATTTTTCTTTAATTTTTAATTTTAAATTTTTTTTTTAATTTTAAATTTTTTTTATTTTTTTTTAAATTTTTGAAAATTTTTTTTTTATTTTTTTTTTAATTTTTATTTTAATTTTTTTTAATTTTAAAATTTTTTTAAAATTATTTATAATCTTTTAATCTTTTTAATTTAATTTTTTTTTAACTTTAAATTTTTTTTAATTTTTAAATTTTTTTTTTAATTTTTAATTTTTTTTTTTAATTTTTAAATTTTTTTTTATTTTTTAATTTTTTTTTAATTTTTAAAATTTTTTTATTTTTTTTTAATTTTTTTAAATTTTTCTAAATTTTTTTTTTAATTTTTATAAAAGTATTATTTTTTATTTAAAAAATGTTATTTAATTTTTTAAATTTTCTTAACACTTTTTTTAATTTTTTAAAGAATTTTTTGTAATTTTTTAAAATTTTTTTTTTAATTTTTAATTTTTTTTTTAATTTAAAAATTTTTTTTTAATTTTTAAATTTTTTTTTATTTTTTTTAATTTTTGAAAATTTTTCTAAATTTTTTTTAATTTTTATAAAAGTATTATTTTTTTATTTCAAAAATGTTTTTAATTTTTGAAAATTTTTTCAAATTTTTTTTTAAAATTATTTATATGCTTTTAATTTTTTTAATTTATTTTTTTTTAATTTTAAAATTTTTTTTAACTTTAAAAATTTTTTTTAATTTTTAAATTTTTTTTTATTTTTTAATTTTTTTTTAATTTTTAAAATTTTTTTATTTTTTTTAATTTTTTTAAATTTTTCTAAATTTTTTTTTAATTTTTATAAAAGTATTATTTTTTATTTAAAAAAATGTTATTTAATTTTTTAAATTTTCTTAAAACTTTTTTTAATTTTTTAAAGAATTTTTTATAATTTTTTAAAAAAAATTTTTTTAATTTTTAAAATTTTTTTTATTTTTTAATTTTTTTTTTAATTTTTAAAATTTTTTATTTTTTTTAATTTTTTTAAATTTTTCTAAATTTTTTTTTTAATTTTTATAAAAGTATTATTTTTTATTTAAAAAATGTTATTTAATTTTTTAAATTTTCTTAAAACTTTTTTTAATTTTTTAAAGAATTTTTTGTAATTTTTTAAAATTTTTTTTTAATTTTTAATTTTTTTTTTTAATTTAAAAATTTTTTTTTTAATTTTTAAATTTTTTTTATTTTTTTTAATTTTTGAAAATTTTTCTAAATTTTTTTTTAATTTTTATAAAAGTATTATTTTTTTATTTCAAAAACGTTTTTAATTTTTTCAAATTTTTAAATTTTTTTTTAAAATTATTTATATCCTTTTAATTTTTTTAATTTATTTTTTTTTAATTTTAAAATTTTTTTAACTTTAAAAATTTTTTTTTAATTTTTAAATTTTTTTTTATTTTTTATTTTTTTTTTAATTTTTAAATTTTTTTATTTTTAATTTTTTAAAATTTTTTTTTAATTTTTTAAAGTATTATTTTTTATTTCAAAAATGTTTAAATTTTTTTTAATTTTTTTCAAATTTTTAAATTTTTTTAAAATTTTCTTATATTTTTTTTATAATTTTTAAAAAATTTAAAAAAAATTTTTTTAATTTTTTTTTTTAAATTTTTATTTTAATTTTTTTTAATTTTTAAATTTTTTTAAAATTATTTATATTTTTTTAATTTTTTTTAACTTTAAAAATTTTTTTTAATTTTTAAATTTTTTTTTAATTCTTAAATTTTTTTTTAATTTTTATAATTTTTTTTTAATTTTTAAAATTTTTTTATTTTTTTAATTTTTTTAAATTTTTCTAAATTTTTTTTTAATTTTTATAAAAGTATTATTTTTTATTTAAAAAATGTTATTTAATTTTTTAAATTTTCTTAAAACTTTTTTTAATTTTTAAAGAATTTTTTGTAATTTTTTAAAAAAATTTTTTTTAATTTTTAAAATTTTTTTTTAATTTTTAATTTTTTTTTATTTTTTATTTTTTTTTAATTTTTAAATTTTTTTTATTTTTTTAAATTATTTATATTTTTTAATTTTTTTAACTTCTTTAATTTTTTTAATTTTTAAATTTTTTTTTTAAGTTTTGATTGTTTTTAATTTTTAATTTTTTTTTTAATTTAAAATTTTTTTTTTTAATTTTTAATTTTTTTTTTATTTTTTTTTAATTTTGAAAATTTTTCTAAATTTTTTTTTAATTTTTATAAAAGTATTATTTTTTTATTTCAAAAATGTTTTTAATTTTTTTTAATTTTTTCAAATTTTTAAATTTTTTTTTAAAATTATTTATATCCTTTTAATTTTTTTAATTTATTTTTTTAATTTTAAAATTTTTTTTAACTTTAAAATTTTTTTTTAATTTTTAAATTTTTTTTATTTTTTAATTTTTTTTAATTTTTAAATTTTTTTATTTTTTAATTTCTTTTTTAATTTTTAAATATTTTTTTATAATTTTTAAAAATTTTTTTTTAATTTTTAAATTTTTTTTTATTTTTTAATTTTTTTTTTAATTTTTAAATTTTTTATTTTTTAAAATTTTTCTAAATTTTTTTTAAATTTTTTTTAAAGTATTATTTTTTTATTTCAAAAATGTTTAAATTTTTTTAATTTTTTCAAATTTTTAAATTTTTTTAAAATTTTCTTATATTTTTTTATAATTTTTAAAAAAATTTAAAAAAATTTTTTTTAATTTTTTTTTTAAATTTTTATTTTAATTTTTCTTAATTTTTAAAATTTTTTTAAAATTATTCATATTTTTTTAATTTTTTTAATTTAATTTTTTTTAATTTTTAAATTTTTTTATTTTTTTTTAATTTTTTAAAATTTTTCTAATTTTTTTAAATTTTTTTAAAAGTATTATTTTTTAAACAATTTTTTGTAATTTTTAAATTTTTTTTTTAATTTTTAAAATTTTTTTTATTTTTTTTTAATTTTTGAAAATTTTTCTAAATTTTTTTTTAATTTTTTTAAAATTATTATTTTTTTATTTAAAAAATGTTTTTAATTTTTTTCAATTTTTTCAAATTTTTAGATTTTTTTAAAAATTTTCTTATAATTTTTTTTTAATTTTTAAAATTTTCTTATAATTTTTTTTTAATTTTTAAAAATTTTTTTAAATTTTTTTAAATTTTTTTTTAAATTTTTAAAAAAACATTTTTTTTAATTTCTATTTTAATTTTTTTTTAATTTTTAAATTTTTTTTATTTTTTTTTAAATCATTTATATTTTTAAATTTTTTTAATTTTTTTAATTTTTTTAATTTTTAATTTTTTTTTAATTTTTAAATTTTTCTTTAATTTTTAATTTTAAATTTTTTTTTAATTTTTAAATTTTTTTTTATTTTTCTTTAAATTTTTGAAAAATTTTTTTTTATTTTTTTTTTAATTTTTATTTTAATTTTTTTTAATTTTAAAATTTTTTTAAAATTATTTATAATCTTTTAATCTTTTTAATTTAATTTTTTTTTAACTTTAAATTTTTTTTTAATTTTTAAATTTTTTTTTTTAATTTTTAATTTTTTTTTTAATTTTTAAATTTTTTTTTTATTTTTTAATTTTTTTTTAATTTTTAAAATTTTTTTATTTTTTTTAATTTTTTTAAATTTTTCTAAATTTTTTTTTTAATTTTTATAAAAGTATTATTTTTTATTTAAAAAATGTTATTTAATTTTTTAAATTTTCTTAAAACTTTTTTTAATTTTTTAAAGAATTTTTTGTAATTTTTTAAAATTTTTTTTTTAATTTTTAATTTTTTTTTTTAATTTAAAAATTTTTTTTTTAATTTTTAATTTTTTTTTTATTTTTTTTTAATTTTTGAAAATTTTTCTAAATTTTTTTTTAATTTTTATAAAAGTATTATTTTTTTATTTCAAAAATGTTTTTAATTTTTTTTAATTTTTTCAAATTTTTTTTTAAAATTATTTATATGCTTTTAATTTTTTTAATTTATTTTTTTTTAATTTTAAAATTTTTTTTAACTTTAAAAATTTTTTTTTAATTTTTAAATTTTTTTTTTATTTTTTAATTTTTTTTTTAATTTTTAAAATTTTTTTATTTTTTTTAATTTTTTTAAATTTTTCTAAATTTTTTTTTAAATTTTTATAAAAGTATTATTTTTTATTTAAAAAATGTTATTTAATTTTTTAAATTTTCTTAAAACTTTTTTTAATTTTTTAAAGAATTTTTTGTAATTTTTTAAAAAAAATTTTTTTAATTTTTAAAATTTTTTTTTTAATTTTTAATTTTTTTTTATTTTTTAATTTTTTTTAATTTTTAAATTTTTTTTATTTTTTTTAAATTATTTATATTTTTTAATTTTTTTAACTTCTTAAATTTTTTTAATTTTTAAATTTTTTTATTTTTTAATTTCTTTTTTAATTTTTAAATTTTTTTTTAATTTTTAAAATTTTTTTTTTTAATTTTTAAATTTTTTTTTATTTTTAATTTTTTTTATTTTTTTTAAATTATTTATATTTTTTAATTTTTTTAACTTCTTAAATTTTTTTAATTTTTAAATTTTTTTTTATTTTTTAATTTTTTTTTTAATTTTTTAATTTTTTTTTAAATTTATTTAAAAGTATTATTTTTTTATTTCAAAAATGTTTTTTAATTTTTATTTTTCTTTTTCTTTTTAATTTTTAAAATTTTCTTAATACTTTTTTTTTAATTTTTTAAACAAAATTTTTTAATTTTTTTAAAATTTTTTTTTTAAATTTTAAAATTTTTTAAATTTTTTTTAAAAATTATAATTTTTTTATTTAAAAAAATGTTTTTTAAATTTTTTAAAATTTTTTTTCTTTCATTTTAATTTTTTTAATTTTTTTAATTTTTTAATTTTTTTTTAATTTTCTTATAATTTTTTTTAATTTTTAAAATTTTTTTTATTTTTTTTTAATTTTTGAAAATTTTTCTAAATTTTTTTAAAATTTTTTTAAAAGTATTATTTTTTTATTTCAAAAATGTTTTTAATTTTTTTTAATTTTTTCAAATTTTTAAATTTTTTTGAAATTTTCTTATATTTTTTTTTAATTTTTAGAAATTTTTTAAATTTAAAAAATTTTTTTTTTTAATTTTTTTTTAAATTTTTATTTTAATTTTTTTTTAATATTTAATTTTTTTTAAATTATTTATATTCTTTTAATTTTTTTAATTTATTTTTTTTTAATTTTAAAATTTTTTTAACTTTAAAAATTTTTTTTTAATTTTTAAATTTTTTTTTATTTTTTAATTTTTTTTTTAATTTTTAAAATTTTTTTATTTTTTTTTAATTTTTTTAAATTATTCTAAATTTTTTTTAATTTTTTTAAAGTATTATTTTTTTATTTAAAAAATGTTTAAATTTTTTTTAATTTTTTCAAATTTTTAAATTTTTTAAAATTTTTTTTAATTTTTTTTTTAAATTTTTATTTTAATTTTTTTTAATTTTAAAAATTTTTTTAAAATTATTTATATTTTTTTAATTTTTTTAATTTAATTTTTTTTTAATTTTTAATTTTTTTTTAACTTTAAAATTTTTTTTTAATTTTTAAATTTTTTTTTTTAATTTTTAAATTTTTTTTTTAATTTTTATAATTTTTTTTTTAATTTTTAAAAATTTTTTTTATTTTTTTTTAATTTTTGAAAATTTTCCTAATTTTTTTTTTAATTTTTTTAAAAGTATTATTTTTTTATTTCAAAAATGTTTTTTAATTTTTTTTTAATTTCTTCAAATTTTTAATTTTTTTTAAATTTTCTTATAATTTTTTTTAATTTTTAAAATTTTTTTAAATTTTTTTTTTAAATTTCTTTTAAATTTTTAAAAAATTTTTTTTTAAAATTTAAAAAAAAATTTTAAATTTCCATTTTAATTTTTTTTTAATTTTTAAATTTTCTTAAATTTTCTTTTAACATTTTCTTAAATTTTCTTTTATTTTTTTTGAATTTTTGAAAATTTTTCTAAATTTTTGTTTAATTTTTTTAAAAGTATTATTTTTTTATTTTTCAAAAATGTTTTTTAATTTTTTTAATTTCTTCAAATTTTTAAATTTTTTTAATAATTTTCTTATAATTTTTTTTTAATTTTTAAAATTTTTTTAAAATTTTTTTAAAATTTTTTTAAATTTTTAAAAATTTTTTTTTTAAATTTTTAAAAAATTTTTTTTTTAAATTTTAAAAAAAAAAATTTTAAATTTCTATTTTAATTTTTTTTAATTTTTAAATTTTTTTTATTTTTTTTAAAATTATTTATATTTTTAAATTTTTTTTTAAGTTTTGATTGTTTTTTAATTTTTAATTTTTTTTTTAATTTAAAATTTTTTTTTTTAATTTTTAAATTTTTTTTTATTTTTTTTAATTTTTCTAAATTTTTTTTTAATTTTTATAAAAGTATTATTTTTTTATTTCAAAAATGTTTTTAATTTTTTTTAATTTTTCAAATTTTTAAATTTTTTTTAAAATTATTTATATCCTTTTAATTTTTTTAATTTATTTTTTTTTAATTTTTAAATTTTTTTTTATTTTTTAATTTTTTTTTTAATTTTTAAAATTTTTTTATTTTTTTTAATTTTTTTAAATTTTTTTAAATTTTTTTTAAAGTATTATTTTTTATTTCAAAAATGTTTAAATTTTTTTTAATTTTTTCAAATTTTTAAATTTTTTTAAAATTTTCTTATATTTTTTTATAATTTTTAAAAAAATTTAAAAAATTTTTTTTTAATTTTTTTTTTAAATTTTATTTTAATTTTTTTTAATTTTTAAAATTTTTTTAAAATTATTCATATTTTTTTATTTTTTAATTTAATTTTTTTTAATTTTTTAAATTTTTTTTATTTTTTTTTTAATTTTTTAAAATTTTTCTAAATTTTTTTTTAATTTTTTTAAAAGTATTATTTTTTAAACAATTTTTTGTAATTTTTAAATTTTTTTTTTTAATTTTTAAAATTTTTTTTATTTTTTTTTAATTTTTGAAAATTTTTCTAAATTTTTTTTTTAATTTTTTTAAAATTATTATTTTTTTATTTAAAAAATGTTTTTTAATTTTTTTCAATTTTTTCAAATTTTTAGATTTTTTTAAAAATTTTCTTATAATTTTTTTTTAATTTTTAAAATTTTCTTATAATTTTTTTTTTAATTTTTAAAATTTTTTTAAATTTTTTAAAATTTTTTTAATTTTTTTTTTAAATTTTTAAAAAAACATTTTTTTTAATTTCTATTTTAATTTTTTTTTAATTTTTAAATTTTTTTTATTTTTTTTTAAATCATTTATATTTTTAAATTTTTTTAATTTTTTTAATTTTTTTAATTTTTAATTTTTTTTTAATTTTTAAATTTTTCTTTAATTTTTAATTTTAAATTTTTTTTTTAATTTTTAATTTTTTTTTTATTTTTTTTAAATTTTTGAAAAATTTTTTTTTATTTTTTTTTTAATTTTTATTTTAATTTTTTTTAATTTTAAAATTTTTTTAAAATTATTTATAATCTTTTAATCTTTTTAATTTAATTTTTTTTTTAACTTTAAATTTTTTTTTAATTTTTAAATTTTTTTTTAATTTTTAATTTTTTTTTTAATTTTTAAAATTTTTTTTATTTTTTAATTTTTTTTTAATTTTTAAAATTTTTTTATTTTTTTTAATTTTTTTAAATTTTTCTAAATTTTTTTTTTAATTTTTATAAAAGTATTATTTTTTATTTAAAAAATGTTATTTAATTTTTTAAATTTTCTTAAAACTTTTTTTAATTTTTTAAAGAATTTTTTGTAATTTTTTAAAATTTTTTTTTTAATTTTTTTTTTAAAATTATTTATATCCTTTTAATTTTTTTAATTTATTTTTTTTAATTTAAAATTTTTTTAACTTTAAAAAATTTTTTTAATTTTAAATTTTTTTTTTATTTTTTAATTTTTTTTTTAATTTTTAAAATTTTTTTATTTTTTTTAATTTTTTTAAATTTTTCTAAATTTTTTTTTAATTTTTATAAAAGTATTATTTTTTATTTAAAAAATGTTATTTAATTTTTTAAATTTTCTTAAAACTTTTTTTAATTTTTTAAAGAATTTTTTGTAATTTTTTAAAAAAATTTTTTTTAATTTTTAAAATTTTTTTTTTAATTTTTAATTTTTTTTATTTTTTATTTTTTTTTTAATTTTTAAATTTTTTTTATTTTTTTTTAAATTATTTATATTTTTTAATTTTTTTAACTTCTTTAATTTTTTTAATTTTTAAATTTTTTTTTTAAGTTTTGATTGTTTTTTAATTTTTAATTTTTTTTTTAATTTAAAATTTTTTTTTTTAATTTTTAATTTTTTTTTTATTTTTTTTTAATTTTTTCAAATTTTTCTAAATTTTTTTTTAATTTTTATAAAAGTATTATTTTTTATTTCAAAAATGTTTTTAATTTTTTTTAATTTTTTCAAATTTTTAAATTTTTTTTTAAAATTATTTATATCCTTTTAATTTTTTTAATTTATTTTTTTTTAATTTTAAAATTTTTTTTAACTTTAAAAATTTTTTTTTAATTTTTAAATTTTTTTTTTATTTTTTAATTTTTTTTTAATTTTTAAATTTTTTTATTTTTTAATTTCTTTTTTAATTTTTAAATATTTTTTTATAATTTTTAAAATTTTTTTTTTAATTTTTAAATTTTTTTTATTTTTTAATTTTTTTTTTAATTTTTAAATTTTTTATTTTTTAAAATTTTTCTAAATTTTTTTTAAATTTTTTTTAAAGTATTATTTTTTTATTTCAAAAATGTTTAAATTTTTTTAATTTTTCAAATTTTTAAATTTTTTAAAATTTTCTTATATTTTTTATAATTTTTAAAAAAATTTAAAAAAATTTTTTTTAATTTTTTTTTTTTAAATTTTTATTTTAATTTTTCTTAATTTTTAAAATTTTTTTAAAATTATTCATATTTTTTTAATTTTTTTAATTTAATTTTTTTTTAATTTTTAAATTTTTTATTTTTTTTTTAATTTTTTAAAATTTTTCTAATTTTTTTTTAATTTTTTTAAAAGTATTATTTTTTAAACAATTTTTTGTAATTTTTAAATTTTTTTTTTTAATTTTTAAAATTTTTTTTATTTTTTTTTAATTTTTGAAAATTTTTCTAAATTTTTTTTTTAATTTTTTTAAAATTATTATTTTTTTATTTAAAAAATGTTTTTTAATTTTTTTCAATTTTTTCAAATTTTTAGATTTTTTTAAAAATTTTCTTATAATTTTTTTTTAATTTTTAAAATTTTCTTATAATTTTTTTTTAATTTTTAAAAATTTTTTTAAATTTTTTTAAATTTTTTTTTAAATTTTAAAAAAACATTTTTTTTAATTTCTATTTTAATTTTTTTTAATTTTTAAATTTTTTTATTTTTTTTTAAATCATTTATATTTTTAAATTTTTTTAATTTTTTTAATTTTTTTAATTTTTAATTTTTTTTTAATTTTTAAATTTTTCTTTAATTTTTAATTTTAAATTTTTTTTTTAATTTTTAAATTTTTTTTTATTTTTTTTTAAATTTTTGAAAAATTTTTTTTTATTTTTTTTTAATTTTTATTTTAATTTTTTTTAATTTTAAAATTTTTTTAAAATTATTTATAATCTTTTAATCTTTTTAATTTAATTTTTTTTTAACTTTAAATTTTTTTTTAATTTTTAAATTTTTTTTTTAATTTTTAATTTTTTTTTAATTTTTAAATTTTTTTTTATTTTTTAATTTTTTTTTAATTTTTAAAATTTTTTTATTTTTTTTAATTTTTTTAAATTTTTCTAAATTTTTTTTTTAATTTTTATAAAAGTATTATTTTTTATTTAAAAAATGTTATTTAATTTTTTAAATTTTCTTAAAACTTTTTTTAATTTTTTAAAGAATTTTTTGTAATTTTTTAAAATTTTTTTTTAATTTTTAATTTTTTTTTTTTAATTTAAAAATTTTTTTTTTAATTTTTAATTTTTTTTTTATTTTTTTTTAATTTTTGAAAATTTTTCTAAATTTTTTTTTAATTTTTATAAAAGTATTATTTTTTTATTTCAAAAATGTTTTTAATTTTTTTTAATTTTTTCAAATTTTTTTTTAAAATTATTTATATGCTTTTAATTTTTTTAATTTATTTTTTTTTAATTTTAAAATTTTTTTTAACTTTAAAAATTTTTTTTTAATTTTTAAATTTTTTTTTATTTTTTAATTTTTTTTTAATTTTTAAAATTTTTTTATTTTTTTTAATTTTTTTAAATTTTTCTAAATTTTTTTTTAAATTTTTATAAAAGTATTATTTTTTATTTAAAAAATGTTATTTAATTTTTTAAATTTTCTTAAAACTTTTTTTAATTTTTTAAAGAATTTTTTGTAATTTTTTAAAAAAAAATTTTTTAATTTTTAAAATTTTTTTTTTAATTTTTAATTTTTTTTTATTTTTTAATTTTTTTTAATTTTTAAATTTTTTTTATTTTTTTTAAATTATTTATATTTTTTAATTTTTTTAACTTCTTAAATTTTTTTAATTTTTAAATTTTTTATTTTTTAATTTCTTTTTTAATTTTTAAATTTTTTTTTAATTTTAAATTTTTTTTTTAATTTTTAAATTTTTTTTTATTTTTTAATTTTTTTTATTTTTTTTAAATTATTTATATTTTTTAATTTTTTTAACTTCTTAAATTTTTTTAATTTTTAAATTTTTTTTATTTTTTAATTTTTTTTTTAATTTTTTAATTTTTTTTTAAATTTATTTAAAAGTATTATTTTTTTATTTCAAAAATGTTTTTTAATTTTTATTTTTCTTTTTCTTTTTAATTTTTAAAATTTTCTTAATACTTTTTTTTTAATTTTTTAAACAAAATTTTTTAATTTTTTTAAAATTTTTTTTTTAAATTTTAAAATTTTTAAAATTTTTTTTAAAAATTATAATTTTTTTATTTAAAAAAATGTTTTTAAATTTTTTAAAATTTTTTTTCTTTCATTTTAATTTTTTTAATTTTTTTAATTTTTTAATTTTTTTTTTAATTTTCTTATAATTTTTTTTAATTTTTAAAATTTTTTTTATTTTTTTTTAATTTTTTCAAATTTTTAAATTTTTTTGAAATTTTCTTATATTTTTTTTTAATTTTTAGAAATTTTTTAAATTTAAAAAAATTTTTTTTTTTAATTTTTTTTTAAATTTTTATTTTAATTTTTTTTTAATATTTAATTTTTTTTAAATTATTTATATTCTTTTAATTTTTTAATTTATTTTTTTTTAATTTTAAAATTTTTTTAACTTTAAAAATTTTTTTTTAATTTTTAAATTTTTTTTTTATTTTTTAATTTTTTTTTTAATTTTTAAAATTTTTTTATTTTTTTTTAATTTTTTTAAATTATTCTAAATTTTTTTTAATTTTTTTAAAGTATTATTTTTTTATTTAAAAAATGTTTAAATTTTTTTTAATTTTTTCAAATTTTTAAATTTTTTAAAATTTTTTTTTAATTTTTTTTTTTAAATTTTTATTTTAATTTTTTTTAATTTTTAAAATTTTTTTAAAATTATTTATATTTTTTTAATTTTTTTAATTTAATTTTTTTTTAATTTTTAATTTTTTTTTAACTTTAAAATTTTTTTTTAATTTTTAAATTTTTTTTTTAATTTTTAAATTTTTTTTTTAATTTTTATAATTTTTTTTTTAATTTTTAAAAATTTTTTTATTTTTTTTTAATTTTTGAAAATTTTCCTAATTTTTTTTTTAATTTTTTTAAAAGTATTATTTTTTTATTTCAAAAATGTTTTTTAATTTTTTTTAATTTCTTCAAATTTTTAATTTTTTTTAAATTTTCTTATAATTTTTTTTTAATTTTTAAAATTTTTTAAAATTTTTTTTTTAAATTTCTTTTAAATTTTTAAAAAAATTTTTTTTAAAATTTAAAAAAAAATTTTAAATTTCTATTTTAATTTTTTTTTAATTTTTAAATTTTCTTAAATTTTCTTTTAACATTTTCTTAAATTTTCTTTTATTTTTTTTGAATTTTTGAAAATTTTTCTAAATTTTTGTTTAATTTTTTTAAAAGTATTATTTTTTTATTTTTCAAAAATGTTTTTTAATTTTTTTAATTTCTTCAAATTTTTAAATTTTTTTAATAATTTTCTTATAATTTTTTTTTAATTTTTAAAATTTTTTAAAATTTTTTTAAAATTTTTTTAAATTTTTAAAAAATTTTTTTTTAAATTTTTAAAAAATTTTTTTTTTAAATTTTAAAAAAAAAATTTTAAATTTCTATTTTAATTTTTTTTAATTTTTAAATTTTTTTTATTTTTTTTAAAATTATTTATATTTTTTAATTTTTTTAACTTCTTTAATTTTTTTAATTTTTAAATTTTTTTTTAAGTTTTGATTGTTTTTTAATTTTTAATTTTTTTTTTAATTTAAAATTTTTTTTTTAATTTTTAAATTTTTTTTTATTTTTTTTTAATTTTTGAAAATTTTTCTAAATTTTTTTTTAATTTTTATAAAAGTATTATTTTTTTATTTCAAAAATGTTTTTAATTTTTTTTAATTTTTTCAAATTTTTAAATTTTTTTTAAAATTATTTATATCCTTTTAATTTTTTTAATTTATTTTTTTTTAATTTTAAAATTTTTTTTAACTTTAAAAATTTTTTTTTAATTTTTAAATTTTTTTTTATTTTTTAATTTTTTTTTTAATTTTTAAAATTTTTTTATTTTTTTTAATTTTTTTAAATTTTTTTTAAATTTTTTTTAAAGTATTATTTTTTTATTTCAAAAATGTTTAAATTTTTTTTAATTTTTTCAAATTTTTAAATTTTTTTAAAATTTTCTTATATTTTTTTATAATTTTTAAAAAAATTAAAAAAATTTTTTTTTAATTTTTTTTTTTAAATTTTTATTTTAATTTTTTTTAATTTTTAAAATTTTTTTAAAATTATTCATATTTTTTTATTTTTTTAATTTAATTTTTTTTTAATTTTTAAATTTTTTTTATTTTTTTTTTAATTTTTTAAAATTTTTCTAAATTTTTTTTTAATTTTTTTAAAAGTATTATTTTTTAAACAATTTTTTGTAATTTTTAAATTTTTTTTTTTAATTTTTAAAATTTTTTTTATTTTTTTTTAATTTTTGAAAATTTTTCTAAATTTTTTTTTTAATTTTTTTAAAATTATTATTTTTTTATTTAAAAAATGTTTTTTAATTTTTTTCAATTTTTTCAAATTTTTAGATTTTTTTAAAAATTTTCTTATAATTTTTTTTTAATTTTTAAAATTTTCTTATAATTTTTTTTTAATTTTTAAAAATTTTTTTAAATTTTTTTAAATTTTTTTAATTTTTTTTTAAATTTTTAAAAAACATTTTTTTTAATTTCTATTTTAATTTTTTTTAATTTTTAAATTTTTTTTATTTTTTTTTAAATCATTTATATTTTTAAATTTTTTTAATTTTTTTAATTTTTTTAATTTTTAATTTTTTTTTAATTTTTAAATTTTTCTTTAATTTTTAATTTTAAATTTTTTTTTTAATTTTTAAATTTTTTTTATTTTTTTTAAATTTCTGAAAAATTTTTTTTTATTTTTTTTTTAATTTTTATTTTAATTTTTTTTAATTTTAAAATTTTTTTAAAATTATTTATAATCTTTTAATCTTTTTAATTTAATTTTTTTTTAACTTTAAATTTTTTTTTAATTTTTAAATTTTTTTTTTAATTTTTAATTTTTTTTTAATTTTTAAATTTTTTTTTATTTTTTAATTTTTTTTTAATTTTTAAAATTTTTTTATTTTTTTTAATTTTTTTAAATTTTTCTAAATTTTTTTTTTAATTTTTATAAAAGTATTATTTTTTATTTAAAAAATGTTATTTAATTTTTTAAATTTTCTTAAAACTTTTTTTAATTTTTTAAAGAATTTTTTGTAATTTTTTAAAATTTTTTTTTTAATTTTTAATTTTTTTTTTTAATTTAAAAATTTTTTTTTTAATTTTTAAATTTTTTTTTTATTTTTTTTTAATTTGTGAAAATTTTTCTAAATTTTTTTTTAATTTTTATAAAAGTATTATTTTTTTATTTCAAAAATGTTTTTAATTTTTTTAATTTTTTCAAATTTTTTTTTAAAATTATTTATATGCTTTTAATTTTTTTAATTTATTTTTTTTTAATTTTAAAATTTTTTTTAACTTTAAAATTTTTTTTTTAATTTTTAAATTTTTTTTTATTTTTTAATTTTTTTTTTAATTTTTAAAATTTTTTTATTTTTTTTAATTTTTTTAAATTTTTCTAAATTTTTTTTTAAATTTTTATAAAAGTATTATTTTTTATTTAAAAAATGTTATTTAATTTTTTAAATTTTCTTAAAACTTTTAACTTTTTTTAATTTTTTAAAGAATTTTTTGTAACTTTTTAAAAAAAATTTTTTTAATTTTTAAAATTTTTTTTTTAATTTTTAATTTTTTTTTATTTTTTAATTTTTTTTAATTTTTAAATTTTTTTTATTTTTTTAAATTATTTATATTTTTTAATTTTTTTAACTTCTTAAATTTTTTTAATTTTTAAATTTTTTTATTTTTTAATTTCTTTTTTAATTTTTAAATTTTTTTTTAATTTTTAAAATTTTTTTTTTTAATTTTTAAATTTTTTTTATTTTTTAATTTTTTTTATTTTTTTTAAATTATTTATATTTTTTAATTTTTTTAACTTCTTAAATTTTTTTAATTTTTAAATTTTTTTTTATTTTTTAATTTTTTTTTTAATTTTTTAATTTTTTTTTAAATTTATTTAAAAGTATTATTTTTTTATTTCAAAAATGTTTTTTAATTTTTATTTTTCTTTTTTTTTTAATTTTTAAAATTTTCTTAATACTTTTTTTTTAATTTTTTAAACAAAATTTTTTAATTTTTTTAAAATTTTTTTTTTAAATTTTAAAATTTTTTAAAATTTTTTTAAAAATTATAATTTTTTTATTTAAAAAAATGTTTTTTAAATTTTTTAAAATTTTTTTTCTTTCATTTTAATTTTTTTAATTTTTTTAATTTTTTAATTTTTTTTTAATTTTCTTATAATTTTTTTTAATTTTTAAAATTTTTTTTATTTTTTTTTAATTTTTGAAAATTTTTCTAAATTTTTTTAAAATTTTTTTAAAAGTATTATTTTTTTATTTCAAAAATGTTTTTAATTTTTTTTAATTTTTTCAAATTTTTAAATTTTTTTGAAATTTTCTTATATTTTTTTTTAATTTTTAGAAATTTTTTAAATTTTAAAAAATTTTTTTTTTTAATTTTTTTTTAAATTTTTATTTCAATTTTTTTTTTAATATTTAATTTTTTTTAAATTATTTATATTCTTTTAATTTTTTTAATTTATTTTTTTTTAATTTTAAAATTTTTTTAACTTTAAAAATTTTTTTTTAATTTTTAAATTTTTTTTTATTTTTTAATTTTTTTTTTAATTTTTAAAATTTTTTTATTTTTTTTTAATTTTTTTAAATTATTCTAAATTTTTTTTTAATTTTTTTAAAGTATTATTTTTTTATTTCAAAAATGTTTAAATTTTTTTTAATTTTTTCAAATTTTTAAATTTTTTTAAAATTTTCTTATATTTTTTTTATAATTTTTAAAAAAATTTAAAAATTTTTTTTTAATTTTTTTTTTAATTTTTATTTTAATTTTTTTTAATTTTTTAAAATTTTTTTCAAATTATTTATATTTTTTTAATTTTTTTAATTTAATTTTTTTTTAATTTTTAATTTTTTTTTAACTTTAAAAATTTTTTTTAATTTTTAAATTTTTTTTTTAATTTTTAAATTTTTTTTTTAATTTTTATAATTTTTTTTTTAATTTTAAAAATTTTTTTTATTTTTTTTTAATTTTTGAAAATTTTCCTAATTTTTTTTTTAATTTTTTTAAAAGTATTATTTTTTTATTTCAAAAATGTTTTTTAATTTTTTTTTAATTTCTTCAAATTTTTAATTTTTTTTAAATTTTCTTATAATTTTTTTTTAATTTTTAAAATTTTTTTAAATTTCTTTTAAATTTTTAAAAAATTTTTTTTTAAAATTTAAAAAAAAAATTTTAAATTTCTATTTTAATTTTTTTTTAATTTTTAAATTTTCTTAAATTTTCTTTTAACATTTTCTTAAATTTTCTTTTATTTTTTTTGAATTTTTGAAAATTTTTCTAAATTTTTGTTTAATTTTTTTAAAAGTATTATTTTTTTATTTTTCAAAAATGTTTTTTAATTTTTTTTAATTTCTTCAAATTTTTAAATTTTTTTAATAATTTTCTTATAATTTTTTTTTAATTTTTAAAATTTTTTTAAAATTTTTTTAAAATTTTTTTAAATTTTTAAAAATTTTTTTTTTTAAATTTTTAAAAATTTTTTTTTTAAATTTTAAAAAAAAAAATTTTAAATTTCTATTTTAATTTTTTTTAATTTTTAAATTTTTTTTATTTTTTTTTAAATTATTTATATTTTTTAATTTTTTTAACTTCTTTAATTTTTTTAATTTTTAAATTTTTTTTTTAAGTTTTGATTGTTTTTTAATTTTTAATTTTTTTTTTAATTTAAAATTTTTTTTTTTAATTTTTAAATTTTTTTTTTATTTTTTTTTAATTTTTGAAAATTTTTCTAAATTTTTTTTTAATTTTTATAAAAGTATTATTTTTTTATTTCAAAAATGTTTTTAATTTTTTTTAATTTTTTCAAATTTTTAAATTTTTTTTTAAAATTATTTATATCCTTTTAATTTTTTTAATTTATTTTTTTTTAATTTTAAAATTTTTTTTAACTTTAAAAATTTTTTTTTAATTTTTAAATTTTTTTTTTATTTTTTAATTTTTTTTTTAATTTTTAAAATTTTTTTATTTTTTTTAATTTTTTTAAATTTTTCTAAATTTTTTTTTTAATTTTTATAAAAGTATTATTTTTTATTTAAAAAATGTTATTTAATTTTTTAAATTTTCTTAAAACTTTTTTTAATTTTTTAAAGAATTTTTTGTAATTTTTTAAAAAAATTTTTTTTAATTTTTAAAATTTTTTTTTTAATTTTTAATTTTTTTTTTTTTATTTTTTTTTAATTTTTAAATTTTTTTTATTTTTTTTTAAATTATTATATTTTTTAATTTTTTTAACTTCTTAAATTTTTTTAATTTTTAAATTTTTTTATTTTTTAATTTCTTTTTTAATTTTTAAATTTTTTTTTAATTTTTAAAATTTTTTTTTTAATTTTTAAATTTTTTTTTATTTTTTAATTTTTTTATTTTTTAATTTTTTAAAATTTTTCTAAATTTTTTTTAATTTTTTTTTAAAGTATTATTTTTTTATTTCAAAAATGTTTAAATTTTTTTTAATTTTTTCAAATTTTTAAATTTTTTTAAAATTTTCTTATATTTTTTTATAATTTTTAAAAAAATTTAAAAAAATTTTTTTAATTTTTTTTTTAAATTTTTATTTTAATTTTTTTTAATTTTTAAAATTTTTTTAAAATTATTCATATTTTTTTAATTTTTTTAATTTAATTTTTTTTTAATTTTTTAAATTTTTTTTATTTTTTTTTTAACTTTTTAAAATTTTTCTAAATTTTTTTTTAATTTTTTTAAAAGTATTATTTTTTAAACAATTTTTTGTAATTTTTAAATTTTTTTTTTTAATTTTTAAAATTTTTTTTTTTTTTTTTAATTTTTGAAAATTTTTCTAAATTTTTTTTTTAATTTTTTTAAAATTATTATTTTTTTATTTAAAAAATGTTTTTTAATTTTTTTCAATTTTTTCAAATTTTTAGATTTTTTTAAAAATTTTCTTATAATTTTTTTTTAATTTTTAAAATTTTCTTATAATTTTTTTTTAATTTTTAAAAATTTTTTAAAATTTTTTAAAATTTTTTTAATTTTTTTTTTAAATTTTTAAAAAAACATTTTTTTTAATTTATATTTTAATTTTTTTTTAATTTTTAAATTTTTTTATTTTTTTTTAAATCATTTATATTTTTAAATTTTTTTAATTTTTTTAATTTTTTAATTTTTAATTTTTTTTTAATTTTTAAATTTTTCTTTAATTTTTAATTTTAATTTTTTTTTTAATTTTTAAATTTTTTTTTATTTTTTTTTAAATTTTTGAAAATTTTTTTTTTATTTTTTTTTAATTTTTATTTTAATTTTTTTTAATTTTAAAATTTTTTTAAAATTATTTATAATCTTTTAATCTTTTTAATTTAATTTTTTTTTAACTTTAAATTTTTTTTTAATTTTTAAATTTTTTTTTTAATTTTTAATTTTTTTTTTAATTTTTAAATTTTTTTTTATTTTTTAATTTTTTTTTTAATTTTTAAAATTTTTTTATTTTTTTTAATTTTTTTAAATTTTTCTAAATTTTTTTTTTAATTTTTATAAAAGTATTATTTTTTATTTAAAAAATGTTATTTAATTTTTTAAATTTTCTTAAAACTTTTTTTAATTTTTTAAAGAATTTTTTGTAATTTTTTAAAATTTTTTTTTTAATTTTTAATTTTTTTTTTTAATTTAAAATTTTTTTTTTTAATTTTTAAATTTTTTTTTTATTTTTTTTTAATTTTTGAAAATTTTTCTAAATTTTTTTTTAATTTTTATAAAAGTATTATTTTTTTATTTCAAAAATGTTTTTAATTTTTTTTAATTTTTTCAAATTTTTTTTTAAAATTATTTATATGCTTTTAATTTTTTTAATTTATTTTTTTTTATTTTAAAATTTTTTTTAACTTTAAAAATTTTTTTTTAATTTTTAAATTTTTTTTTTATTTTTTAATTTTTTTTTTAATTTTTAAAATTTTTTTATTTTTTTTAATTTTTTTAAATTTTTCTAAATTTTTTTTTAAATTTTTATAAAAGTATTATTTTTTATTTAAAAAATGTTATTTAATTTTTTAAATTTTCTTAAAACTTTTTTTAATTTTTTAAAGAATTTTTTATAATTTTTTAAAAAAATTTTTTTTAATTTTTAAAATTTTTTTTTTAATTTTTAATTTTTTTTTATTTTTTATTTTTTTTTAATTTTTAAATTTTTTTTTATTTTTTTTAAATTATTTATATTTTTTAATTTTTTTAACTTCTTAAATTTTTTTAATTTTTAAATTTTTTTATTTTTTAATTTCTTTTTTAATTTTTAAATTTTTTTTTAATTTTTAAAATTTTTTTTTTAATTTTTAAATTTTTTTTTATTTTTTAATTTTTTTTTTAAATTTTAAATTTTTTTTTATTTTTTAATTTTTTAAAATTTTTCTAAATTTTTTTTTAATTTTTTTAAAGTATTATTTTTTTATTTCAAAAGTGTTTAAATTTTTTTTAATTTTTTCAAATTTTTAAATTTTTTAAAAATTTTCTTATATTTTTTTTATAATTTTTAAAAAATTTTAAAAAATTTTTTTAATTTTTTTTAAAATTTTTATTTTAATTTTTTTTAATTTTTAAAATTTTTTTAAAATTATTTATATTTTTTTAATTTTTTTAATTTAATTTTTTTTTAATTTTTAATTTTTTTTTAACTTTAAAAATTTTTTTTAATTTTTAAATTTTTTTTTAATTTTTAAATTTTTTTTTTAATTTTTAAAATTTTTTTTTAATTTTTAAAATTTTTTTTTATTTTTTTTTAATTTTTGAAATTTTTTCTAATTTTTTTTTTAATTTTTTTAAAAGTATTATTTTTTTATTTCAAAAATGTTTTTTAATTTTTTTTTAATTTCTTCAAATTTTTAATTTTTTTTAAATTTTCTTATAATTTTTTTTTAATTTTTAAAATTTTTTTAATTTTTTTTTTTAAATTTCTTTTAAATTTTTAAAAAAATTTTTTTTTAAAATTTAAAAAAAAAATTTTAAATTTCTATTTTAATTTTTTTTTAATTTTTAAATTTTCTTAAATTTTCTTTTAACATTTTCTTAAATTTTCTTTTATTTTTTTTTGAATTTTTGAAAATTTTTCTAAATTTTTGTTTAATTTTTTTAAAAGTATTATTTTTTTATTTTTCAAAAATGTTTTTTAATTTTTTTTAATTTCTTCAAATTTTTATTTTTTTTTAATAATTTTCTTATAATTTTTTTTTTAATTTTTAAAATTTTTTTAAAATTTTTTTTAAATTTTTTTAAATTTTTAAAAATTTTTTTTTTAAATTTTTAAAAAAATTTTTTTTTAAATTTTAAAAAAAAAATTTTAAATTTCTATTTTAATTTTTTTTAATTTTTAAATTTTTTTTATTTTTTTTTAAATTATTTATATTTTTTAATTTTTTTAACTTCTTTAATTTTTTTAATTTTTAAATTTTTTTTTAAGTTTTGATTGTTTTTTAATTTTTAATTTTTTTTTTAATTTAAAAATTTTTTTTTTAATTTTTAAATTTTTTTTTATTTTTTAATTTTTTAAAATTTTTCTAAATTTTTTTTTAATTTTTTTAAAGTATTATTTTTTTATTTCAAAAGTGTTTAAATTTTTTTTAATTTTTTCAAATTTTTAAATTTTTTAAAAATTTTCTTATATTTTTTTTATAATTTTTAAAAAATTTTAAAAATTTTTTTTTAATTTTTTTTAAAATTTTTATTTTAATTTTTTTTAATTTTTAAAATTTTTTTAAAATTATTTATATTTTTTTAATTTTTTTAATTTAATTTTTTTTTAATTTTTAATTTTTTTTAACTTTAAAAATTTTTTTTAATTTTTAAATTTTTTTTTAATTTTTAAATATTTTTTTTAATTTTTCTAATTTTTTTTTTAATTTTTAAAATTTTTTTATTTTTTTTTAATTTTTGAAAATTTTTCTAAATCTTTGTTTAATTTTTTTAAAAGTATTATTTTTTTATTTTTCAAAAATGTTTTTTAATTTTTTTTAATTTCTTCAAATTTTAAAATTTTTTTTTAATTTTTAAAATTTTTTTAAAATTTTTTTTAATTTTTTTTTAAATTTTAAAAATTTTTTTTTAAATTTTAAAAAAAAAATTTTAAATTTCTATTTTAATTTTTTTTAATTTTTAAATTTTTTTATTTTTTTTAAAATTATTTATATTTTTTAATTTTTTTAACTTCTTTAATTTTTTTAATTTTTAAATTTTTTTTTAAGTTTTGATTGTTTTTTAATTTTTAAATTTTTTTTTTAATTTAAAAATTTTTTTTTTAATTTTTAAATTTTTTTTAATTTTTTCAAATTTTTAAATTTTTTAAAAATTTTCTTATATTTTTTTTATAATTTTTAAAAAAATTTTAAAAATTTTTTTAATTTTTTTTTAAAATTTTTATTTTAATTTTTTTTAATTTTTAAAATTTTTTTAAAATTATTTATATTTTTTTAATTTTTTTAATTTAATTTTTTTTTAATTTTTAATTTTTTTTAACTTTAAAAATTTTTTTTAATTTTTAAATTTTTTTTTTAATTTTTAAATTTTTTTTTAATTTTTAAAATTTTTTTTTAATTTTTAAAATTTTTTTTTATTTTTTTTTAATTTTTGAAATTTTTTCTAATTTTTTTTTTAATTTTTTTAAAAGTATTATTTTTTTATTTCAAAAATGTTTTTTAATTTTTTTTTAATTTCTTCAAATTTTTAATTTTTTTTAAATTTTCTTATAATTTTTTTTTAATTTTTAAAATTTTTTTAAATTTTTTTTTTAAATTTCTTTTAAATTTTTAAAAATTTTTTTTTTTAAAATTTAAAAAAAAAATTTTAAATTTCTATTTTAATTTTTTTTTAATTTTTAAATTTTCTTAAATTTTCTTTTAACATTTTCTTAAATTTTCTTTTATTTTTTTTTGAATTTTTGAAAATTTTTCTAAATTTTTGTTTAATTTTTTTAAAAGTATTATTTTTTTATTTTTCAAAAATGTTTTTTAATTTTTTTTAATTTCTTCAAATTTTTATTTTTTTTTAATAATTTTCTTATAATTTTTTTTTTAATTTTTAAAATTTTTTTAAAATTTTTTTTAAATTTTTTTAAATTTTTAAAAATTATTTTTTTAAATTTTTAAAAAAAAATTTTTTAAATTTTAAAAAAAAAATTTTAAATTTCTATTTTAATTTTTTTTAATTTTTAAATTTTTTTTATTTTTTTTAAAATTATTTATATTTTTTAATTTTTTTAACTTCTTTAATTTTTTTAATTTTTAAATTTTTTTTTAAGTTTTGATTGTTTTTTAATTTTAATTTTTTTTTTAATTTAAAAATTTTTTTTTTAATTTTTAAATTTTTTTTATTTTTTAATTTTTTAAAATTTTTCTAAATTTTTTTTTAATTTTTTTAAAGTATTATTTTTTTATTTCAAAAATGTTTAAATTTTTTTAATTTTTTCAAATTTTTAAATTTTTTTAAAATTTTCTTATATTTTTTTTATAATTTTTAAAAAAATTTAAAAAATTTTTTTTAATTTTTTTTTTAAATTTTTATTTTAATTTTTTTTAATTTTTAAAATTTTTTTAAAATTATTTATATTTTTTTAATTTTTTTAATTTAATTTTTTTTTAATTTTTAATTTTTTTTTAACCTTTAAAAATTTTTTTTAATTTTTAAATTTTTTTTTAATTTTTAAATATTTGTTTTAATTTTTCTAATTTTTTTTTTTAATTTTTAAAATTTTTTTTATTTTTTTTAATTTTTGAAAATTTTTCTAAATCTTTGTTTAATTTTTTTAAAAGTATTATTTTTTTATTTTTCAAAAATGTTTTTTAATTTTTTTTAATTTCTTCAAATTTTAAAATTTTTTTTTAATTTTTAAAATTTTTTTAAAATTTTTTTTAATTTTTTTTTAAATTTTAAAAATTTTTTTTTTAAATTTTAAAAAAAAAAATTTTAAATTTCTATTTTAATTTTTTTTAATTTTTAAATTTTTTTATTTTTTTTAAAATTATTTATATTTTTTAATTTTTTTAACTTCTTTAATTTTTTTAATTTTTAAATTTTTTTTAAGTTTTGATTGTTTTTTAATTTTTAAATTTTTTTTTAATTTAAAAATTTTTTTTTTAATTTTTAAATTTTTTTTTTATTTTTTTTTAATTTTTGAAAATTTTTATAAAAGTATTATTTTTTTATTTCAAAAATGTTTAATTTTTTTTTAATTTTTTCAAATTTTTAAATTTTTTTTAAAATTTCTTATATTTTTTTATAATTTTTAAAAAAATTTTAAAAAATTTTAAATTTTTTTTTTAATTTTTTTTTTAAATTTTTATTTTAATTTTTTTTAATTTTTAAAATTTTTAAATTTTTTTAAATTTTCTTATAATTTTCTTTTAATTTTTAAAATTTTTTTAAAATTTTTTTTTAAATTTCTTTTAAATTTTTAAAATTTTTTTTTTAAATTTAAAAAAAAAAATTTAAATTTCTATTTTAATTTTTTTTTTATTTTTAAATTTTTTTTTTTAATTTTAAATTTTTTTAACATTTTCTTAAATTTTCTTTTAACATTTTCTTAAATTTTCTTTTATTTTTTTTTTGAATTTTTGAAAATTTTTCTAAATCTTTGTTTAATTTTTTTAAAAGTATTATTTTTTATTTCAAAAATGTTTTTTAATTTTTTTTTAATTTCTTCAAATTTTTAATTTTTTTTAAATTTTCTTATAATTTTTTTTTAATTTTAAAATTTTTTTAAATTTTTTTTTAAATTTCTTTTAAATTTTTAAAAAAATTTTTTTTAAAATTTAAAAAAAAAATTTTAAATTTCTATTTTAATTTTTTTTTAATTTTTAAATTTTCTTAAATTTTCTTTTAACATTTTCTTAAATTTTCTTTTATTTTTTTTGAATTTTTGAAAATTTTTCTAAATTTTTGTTTAATTTTTTTAAAAGTATTATTTTTTTATTTTTCAAAAATGTTTTTTAATTTTTTTTAATTTCTTCAAATTTTTAAATTTTTTTAATAATTTTCTTATAATTTTTTTTTAATTTTTAAAATTTTTTAAAATTTTTTTAAAATTTTTTTAAATTTTTAAAAATTTTTTTTTTAAATTTTTAAAAAATTTTTTTTTAAATTTTAAAAAAAAATTTTAAATTTCTATTTTAATTTTTTTTAATTTTTAAATTTTTTTTATTTTTTTTTAAAATTATTTATATTTTTTAATTTTTTTAACTTCTTTAATTTTTTTAATTTTTAAATTTTTTTTTTAAGTTTTGATTGTTTTTTAATTTTTAATTTTTTTTTAATTTAAAAATTTTTTTTTTAATTTTTAAATTTTTTTTTTATTTTTTTTTAATTTTTGAAAATTTTTCTAAATTTTTTTTTAATTTTTATAAAAGTATTATTTTTTTATTTCAAAAATGTTTTTAATTTTTTTTAATTTTTTCAAATTTTTAAATTTTTTTTTAAAATTATTTATATCCTTTTAATTTTTTTAATTTATTTTTTTTTAATTTTAAAATTTTTTTTAACTTTAAAAATTTTTTTTTAATTTTAAATTTTTTTTTATTTTTAATTTTTTTTTTAATTTTTAAAATTTTTTTATTTTTTTTAATTTTTTTAAATTTTTCTAAATTTTTTTTTTAATTTTTATAAAAGTATTATTTTTTATTTAAAAAATGTTATTTAATTTTTTAAATTTTCTTAAAACTTTTTTAATTTTTTAAAGAATTTTTTGTAATTTTTTAAAAAAATTTTTTTTAATTTTTAAAATTTTTTTTTTAATTTTTAATTTTTTTTTATTTTTTATTTTTTTTAATTTTTAAATTTTTTTTTATTTTTTTTTAAATTATTTATATTTTTTAATTTTTTTAACTTCTTAAATTTTTTTAATTTTTAAATTTTTTTATTTTTTAATTTCTTTTTTAATTTTTAAATTTTTTTTTAATTTTTAAAATTTTTTTTTTAATTTTTAAATTTTTTTTTATTTTTTAATTTTTTTTTTAATTTTTAAATTTTTTTATTTTTTAATTTTTTAAAATTTTTCTAAATTTTTTTTAATTTTTTTTTAAAGTATTATTTTTTTATTTCAAAAATGTTTAAATTTTTTTTAATTTTTTCAAATTCTTAAATTTTTTTAAAATTTTCTTATATTTTTTTATAATTTTTAAAAAAATTTTAAAAATTTTTTTTTAATTTTTTTTTTAAATTTTTATTTTAATTTTTTTTAATTTTTAAAATTTTTTTAAAATTATTCATATTTTTTTAATTTTTTTAATTTAATTTTTTTTTAATTTTTTAAATTTTTTTTATTTTTTTTTTAACTTTTTAAAATTTTTCTAAATTTTTTTTTAATTTTTTTAAAAGTATTATTTTTTAAACAATTTTTTGTAATTTTTAAATTTTTTTTTTTAATTTTTAAAATTTTTTTTTTTTTTTTTAATTTTTGAAAATTTTTCTAAATTTTTTTTTTAATTTTTTAAAATTATTATTTTTTTATTTAAAAAATGTTTTTTAATTTTTTTCAATTTTTTCAAATTTTTAGATTTTTTTAAAAATTTTCTTATAATTTTTTTTAATTTTTAAAATTTTCTTATAATTTTTTTTTAATTTTTAAAAATTTTTTAAAATTTTTTAAAATTTTTTTAATTTTTTTTTTAAATTTTTAAAAAAACATTTTTTTTAATTTCTATTTTAATTTTTTTTTAATTTTTAAATTTTTTTATTTTTTTTAAATCATTTATATTTTTAAATTTTTTTAATTTTTTTAATTTTTTTAATTTTTAATTTTTTTTTAATTTTTAAATTTTTCTTTAATTTTTAATTTTAATTTTTTTTTTAATTTTTAAATTTTTTTTTATTTTTTTTTAAATTTTTGAAAAATTTTTTTTTATTTTTTTTTTAATTTTTATTTTAATTTTTTTTAATTTTAAAATTTTTTTAAAATTATTTATAATCTTTTAATCTTTTTAATTTAATTTTTTTTTAACTTTAAATTTTTTTTAATTTTTAAATTTTTTTTTTTAATTTTTAATTTTTTTTTTAATTTTTAAATTTTTTTTTATTTTTTAATTTTTTTTTTAATTTTTAAAATTTTTTTATTTTTTTTAATTTTTTTAAATTTTTCTAAATTTTTTTTTTAATTTTTATAAAAGTATTATTTTTTATTTAAAAAATGTTATTTAATTTTTTAAATTTTCTTAAAACTTTTTTTAATTTTTTAAAGAATTTTTTGTAATTTTTTAAAATTTTTTTTTAATTTTTAATTTTTTTTTTTAATTTAAAATTTTTTTTTTTAATTTTTAAATTTTTTTTTTATTTTTTTTTAATTTTTGAAAATTTTTCTAAATTTTTTTTTAATTTTTATAAAAGTATTATTTTTTTATTTCAAAAATGTTTTTAATTTTTTTTAATTTTTTCAAATTTTTTTTTAAAATTATTTATATGCTTTTAATTTTTTTAATTTATTTTTTTTAATTTTAAAATTTTTTTAACTTTAAAAATTTTTTTTAATTTTTAAATTTTTTTTTTATTTTTTAATTTTTTTTTTAATTTTTAAAATTTTTTTATTTTTTTTAATTTTTTTAAATTTTTCTAAATTTTTTTTTAAATTTTTATAAAAGTATTATTTTTTATTTAAAAAATGTTATTTAATTTTTTAAATTTTCTTAAAACTTTTTTTAATTTTTTAAAGAATTTTTTATAATTTTTTAAAAAAAATTTGTTTAATTTTTAAAATTTTTTTTTTAATTTTTAATTTTTTTTTATTTTTTATTTTTTTTTAATTTTTAAATTTTTTTTATTTTTTTTAAATTATTTATATTTTTTAATTTTTTTAACTTCTTAAATTTTTTTAATTTTTAAATTTTTTTATTTTTTAATTTCTTTTTTAATTTTTAAATTTTTTTTTAATTTTTAAAATTTTTTTTTTTAATTTTTAAATTTTTTTTTATTTTTTAATTTTTTTTTTAAATTTTAAATTTTTTTTTATTTTTTAATTTTTTAAAATTTTTCTAAATTTTTTTTTAATTTTTTTAAAGTATTATTTTTTTATTTCAAAAGTGTTTAAATTTTTTTTAATTTTTTCAAATTTTTAAATTTTTTAAAAATTTTCTTATATTTTTTTATAATTTTTAAAAAAATTTTAAAAATTTTTTTTTAATTTTTTTTAAAATTTTTATTTTAATTTTTTTTAATTTTTAAAATTTTTTTAAAATTATTTATATTTTTTTAATTTTTTTAATTTAATTTTTTTTTAATTTTTAATTTTTTTTTAACTTTAAAAATTTTTTTTAATTTTTAAATTTTTTTTTTAATTTTTAAATTTTTTTTTTAATTTTTAAAATTTTTTTTTAATTTTTAAAATTTTTTTTTATTTTTTTTTAATTTTTGAAATTTTTTCTAATTTTTTTTTAATTTTTTTAAAAGTATTATTTTTTTATTTCAAAAATGTTTTTTAATTTTTTTTTAATTTCTTCAAATTTTTAATTTTTTTTAAATTTTCTTATAATTTTTTTTTAATTTTTAAAATTTTTTTAAATTTTTTTTTTAAATTTCTTTTAAATTTTTAAAAATTTTTTTTTTAAAATTTAAAAAAAAAATTTTAAATTTCTATTTTAATTTTTTTTTAATTTTTAAATTTTCTTAAATTTTCTTTTAACATTTTCTTAAATTTTCTTTTATTTTTTTTGAATTTTTGAAAATTTTTCTAAATTTTTTTTTAATTTTTTTAAAGTATTATTTTTTTATTTCAAAAATGTTTAAATTTTTTTTAATTTTTTCAAATTTTTAAATTTTTTTAAAATTTTCTTATATTTTTTTTATAATTTTTAAAAAAATTTAAAAAATTTTTTTTAATTTTTTTTTTAAATTTTTATTTTAATTTTTTTAATTTTTAAAATTTTTTTAAAATTATTTATATTTTTTTAATTTTTTTAATTTAATTTTTTTTTAATTTTTAATTTTTTTTTAACTTTAAAATTTTTTTTAATTTTTAAATTTTTTTTTAATTTTTAAATATTTTTTTTAATTTTTCTAATTTTTTTTTTAATTTTTAAAATTTTTTTTATTTTTTTTTAATTTTTGAAAATTTTTCTAAATCTTTGTTTAATTTTTTTAAAAGTATTATTTTTTTATTTTTCAAAAATGTTTTTTAATTTTTTTTAATTTCTTCAAATTTTAAAATTTTTTTTTAATTTTTAAAATTTTTTTAAAATTTTTTAAAATTTTTTTTTAATTTTTAAAATTTTTTTAAAATTTTTTTTAATTTTTTTTTAAATTTTTAAAAAATTTTTTTTTAAATTTTAAAAAAAAATTTTAAATTTCTATTTTAATTTTTTTTAATTTTTAAATTTTTTTATTTTTTTTAAAATTATTTATATTTTTTAATTTTTTTAACTTCTTTAATTTTTTTAATTTTTAAATTTTTTTTTAAGTTTTGATTGTTTTTTTAATTTTTAAATTTTTTTTTTAATTTAAAAATTTTTTTTTTATTTTTTTTTAATTTTTGAAAATTTTTATAAAAGTATTATTTTTTTATTTCAAAAATGTTTAATTTTTTTTTAATTTTTTCAAATTTTTAAATTTTTTTTAAAATTTCTTATATTTTTTTTATAATTTTTAAAAAAATTTTAAAAAATTTTAAATTTTTTTTTTAATTTTTTTTTTAAATTTTTATTTTAATTTTTTTTAATTTTTAAAATTTTTAAATTTTTTTAAATTTTCTTATAATTTTCTTTTAATTTTTAAAATTTTTTTAAAATTTTTTTTTAAATTTCTTTTAAATTTTTTAAAATTTTTTTTTTAAATTTAAAAAAAAAATTTAAATTTCTATTTTAATTTTTTTTAATTTTTAAATTTTTTTTTTTAATTTTAAATTTTTTTTAACATTTTCTTAAATTTTCTTTTAACATTTTCTTAAATTTTCTTTTATTTTTTTTTGAATTTTTGAAAATTTTTCTAAATCTTTGTTTAATTTTTTTAAAAGTATTATTTTTTTATTTTTCAAAAATGTTTTTTAATTTTTTTTAATTTCTTCAAATTTTTAAATTTTTTTAATAATTTTCTTATAACTTTTTTTTAATTTTTAAAATTTTTTTAAAATTTTTTTTAAATTTTTTTAAATTTTTAAAAATTTTTTTTTTAAATTTTTAAAAAATTTTTTTTTTAAATTTTAAAAAAAATTTTTAATTTCTATTTTAATTTTTTTTAATTTTTAAATTTTTTTATTTTTTTAAAATTATTTATATTTATTAATTTTTTTAACTTCTTTAATTTTTTTAATTTTTAAATTTTTTTTAAGTTTTGATTGTTTTTTAATTTTTAAATTTTTTTTTTAATTTTTTAATTTTTTTTATTTTTTAATTTTTTAAAATTTTTCTAAATTTTTTTTTAATTTTTTTAAAGTATTATTTTTTTATTTCAAAAATGTTTTTTAATTTTTTTTTAATTTCTTCAAATTTTTAATTTTTTTTAAATTTTCTTATAATTTTTTTTAATTTTTAAAATTTTATTAAATTTTTTTTTAAATTTCTTTTAAATTTTTAAAAAATTTTTTTTAAAATTTAAAAAAAAAATTTTAAATTTCTATTTTAATTTTTTTTTAATTTTTAAATTTTCTTAAATTTTCTTTTAACATTTTCTTAAATTTTCTTTTATTTTTTTTTGAATTTTTGAAAATTTTTCTAAATTTTTGTTTAATTTTTTTAAAAGTATTATTTTTTTATTTTTCAAAAATGTTTTTTAATTTTGTTTAATTTCTTCAAATTTTTAAATTTTTATAATAATTTTCTTATAATTTTTTTTTTAATTTTTAAAATTTTTATAAAATTTTTTTTAAATTTTTTTAAATTTTTAAAAATTTTTTTTTTAAATTTTTAAAAAATTTTTTTTTTAAATTTTAAAAAAAAATTTTAAATTTCTATTTTAATTTTTTTTAATTTTTAAATTTTTTTTATTTTTTTTAAAATTATTTATATTTTTTAATTTTTTTAACTTCTTTAATTTTTTTAATTTTAAATTTTTTTTTTAAGTTTTGATTGTTTTTTAATTTTTAATTTTTTTTTTAATTAAAAAATTTTTTTTTAATTTTTAAATTTTTTTTTATTTTTTAATTTTTTTTTTAATTTTTAAAATTTTTTTATTTTTTTTAATTTTTTTAAATTTTTCTAAATTTTTTTTTTAATTTTTATAAAAGTATTATTTTTTATTTAAAAAATTTTATTTAATTTTTTAAATTTTCTTAAAACTTTTTTTAATTTTTTAAAGAATTTT
>NW_027485767.1:0-2500 GCF_050908995.1 Andrena cerasifolii
CGAACAAACGAACCAACGAACCAACGAACCAACGAACCAACGAACCAAAGAACCAACGAACCAACGAACCAACAAACCAACGAACCAACGAACAAACGAACAAGCGAACAAACGAACAAACGAACAAACGAACAAACGAACAAACGAACAAACGAACAAACGAACAAACGAACAAACGAACAAACGAACAAACGAACAAACGAACAAACGAACAAACGAACAAACGAACAAACGAACAAACGAACAAACGAACAAACGAACAAACGAACAAACGAACAAACGAACAAACGAACAAACGAACAAACGAAGAAACGAAGAAACGAACAAACGAACAAACGAACAAACGAACAAACGAACAAACGAACAAACGAACAAACGAACAAACGAACAAACGAACAAACGAACAAACGAACAAACGAACAAACGAACAAACGAACAAACGAACAAACGAACAAACGAACAAACGAACAAACGAACAAACGAACAAACGAACAAACGAACCAACGAACCAACGAACCAACGAACCAACGAACCAACGAAACAACGAACCAACGAACCAACGAACCAACGAACCAACGAACCAACGAACCAACGAACCAACGAACCAACGAACCAACGAACAAACGAACCAACGAAACAACGAACCAACGAACCAACGAACCAACGAACCAACGAACCAACGAACCAACGAACCAACGAACCAACGAACCAAAGAACCAACGAACCAACGAACCAACAAACCAACGAACCAACGAACCAACGAACCAACGAACCAACGAACCAACGAACAAACGAAAAAACGACAAAACGAACAAACGAACAAACGAACAAACGAACAAACGAACAAACGAACAAACTTACAAAGGAACAAAGGAACAAAGGAACAAACGAACAATCGAACAAAGAGACAAAGAAACAAAGAAACAAAGAAAAAACGAACCAAGGAACCAACGACCCAACGACCCAACGAACCAACGAACCTACGAACCAACGAACCAACGAACCAACGAACCAACGAACCAACGAACCAACAAACCAACGAACCAACGAACCAACGAACCAACGAACAAACGAAAAAACGACAAAACGAAAAAGCGAACAAACGAACAAACGAACAAACGAATAAAAGAACAAACGAACAAACGAAAAAACGAACAAACGAACAATCGAACAAAGAGGCAAAGAAACAAAGAAACAAAGAAAAAAACGAACCAACGAACCAACGAACCAACGAACCAACGAACCAACGAACCAACGAACCAACGAACCAACGAACCAACGAACCAACGAACCAACGAACTCACGAACAAACGAACAAGCGAACAAACGAACAAACGAACAAACGAACAAACGAACAAACGAACAAACGAACAAACGAACAAACGAACAAACGAACAAACGAACAAACGAACAAACGAACAAACGAACAAACGAACAAACGAACAAACGAACAAACGAACAAACGAACAAACGAACAAACGAACAAACGAACAAACGAACAAACGAACAAACGAACAAACGAACAAACGAACAAACGAACAAACGAACAAACGAACAAACGAACAAACGAACAAACGAACAAACAAACAAACGAACAAACGAACAAACGAACAAACGAACAAACGAACAAACGAACAAACGAACAAACGAACAAACGAACAAACGAACAAAGGAACAAACGATCAAACGAACAAACGAACAAACGAACAAACGAACAAACGAACAAACGAACAAACGAACAAACGAACAAACGAACAAACGAACAAACGAACAAACGAACAAACGAACAAACGAACAAACGAACAAACGAACAAACGAACAAACGAACAAACGAACAAACGAACAAACGAACAAACGAACAAACGAACAAACGAACAAACGAACAAACGAACAAACGAACAAACGAACAAACGAACCAACGAACCAACGAACCAACGAACCAACGAACCAACGAACAAACGAACCAACGAAACAACGAACCAACGAACCAACGAACCAACGAACCAACGAACCAACGAACCAACGAACCAACGAACCAAAGAACCAACGAACCAACGAACCAACAAACCAACGAACCAACGAACCAACGAACCAACGAACCAACGAACCAACGAACAAACGAAAAAACGACAAAACGAACAAACGAACAAACGAACAAACGAACAAACGAACAAACGAACAAACTTACAAAGGAACAAAGGAACAAAGGAACAAACGAACAATCGAACAAAGAGACAAAGAAACAAAGAAACAAAGAAAAAACGAACCAAGGAACCAACGACCCAACGACCCAACGAACCAACGAACCTACGAACCAACGAACCAACGAACCAACGAACCAACGAACCAACGAACCAACAAACCAACGAACCAACGAACCAACGAACCAACGAACAAACGAAAAAACGACAAAACGAACAAACGAACAAACGAACAAACGAACAAACGAACAAACGAACAAACGAACAAACGAACAAACGAACCAACGAACCAACGAACC
>NW_027485767.1:15000-17500 GCF_050908995.1 Andrena cerasifolii
AACCAACGAACCAACGAACGAACGAACCAACGAACCATCGAACCAACGAACCAACGAACCAACGAACCAACGAACCAACGAACCAACGAACCAACGATCCAACGAACCAATGAACCATCGAACCAGCGAACCAACGAACCAACGAACCAACGAACCAACGAACCAACGAACCAACGAACCAACGAACCAGCGAACAAACGAACAAACGAACAAACGAACAAACGAAACAACGAACAAACGAACAAACGAACAAAGAAAGAAAGAAACAAAGAAACAAACGAACCAACGAACCAACGAACCAACGAAAAAACGAACCAACGAACCAACGAACCAACGAACCAACGAACCAACGAACCAACGAACCAACGAACCAACGAACCAACGAACCAACGAACCAACGAACCAACGAACCAACGAACAAACGAACAAACGAACAAACGAACAAACGAACAAACGAACAAACGAACAATCGAACAATCGAACAAAGAGGAAAAAAACAAAGAAACAAAGAAACAAAGAAACAAACGAACCAACGAACCAACGAACCAACGAACCAAGGAACCAACGAACCAACGATCCAACGAACCAACGAACCAACGAACCAACGAACCAACGAACCAACGAACCAGCGAACCAACGAACCAACGAACAAACGAACAAACGAACAACCGAACAAAGAAAGAATGAAACAAAGAAACGAACGAACGAACGAACCAACGAACCAACGAACCAACGAACCAACGAACAAACGAACAAACGAACCAACGAACCAACGAACCAACGAACCAACGAACCAACGAACCAACGAAACAACGATCCAACGAACCAACGAACCAACGAACAAACGAACAAACGAACAACCGAACAAAGAAAGAATTGAAACAAAGAAACGAACGAACGAACGAACCAACGAACCAACGAACCAACGAACCAACGAACCAACGAACCAACGAAACAACGATCCAACGAACCAACGAACCAACGAACCAACGAACCAACGAACCAACGAACCAACGAACAAACGAACAAACGAAACAAACGAACAAACGAACAAACGAACAATCGAACAATCGAACAAAGAGGAAAAAAACAAAGAAACAAAGAAACAAAGAAACAAACGAACCAACGAACCAACGAACCAACGAACAAACGAACAACCGAACAAAGAAAGAAAGAAACAAAGAAACGAACGAACCAACGAACCAACGAACCAACGAACCAACGAACCAACGAACCAACGAACCAACGAACCAACGAACCAACGAACCAACGAACCAACGAACCAACGAACCAACGAACCAACGAACCAGCGAACAAACGAACAAACTAACAAACGAACAAACGAACAAACGAACCAACGAACCAACGAACCAACGAACCATCGAACCAACGAACCAACGAACCAACGAACCAACGAACCAACGAACAAACGAACCAACGAACCAACGAACCAACGAACCAACGAACCAACGAACCAACGAACCAACGAAACAACGATCCAACGAACCAACGAACCAACGAACAAACGAACACACGAACAACCGAACAAAGAAAGAATGAAACAAAGAAACGAACGAACGAACGAACCAACGAACGAACGAACCAACGAACCATCGAACCAACGAACAAACGAAACAAACGAACCAACGAACCAACGAACCAACGAACCAAGGAACCAACGAACCAACGATCCAACGAACCAACGAACCAACGAACCAGCGAACAAACGAACAAACTAACAAACGAACAAACGAACAAACGAACCAACGAACCAACGAACCAACGAACCAACGAACCAACGAACAACGAACCAACGAACCAACGAACCAACGAACAAACGAACCAACGAACCAACGAACCAACGAACCAACGAACCAACGAACCAACGAACCAACGAACCAACGAACCAACGAAACAACGATCCAACGAACCAACGAACCAACGAACCAACGAACCAACGAACCAACGAACCAACGAACTAACGAACCAACGAACCAACGAACCAACGAACCAACGAACCAACGAAACAACGAACCAACGAAACAACGAACCAACGAACCAACGAACCAACGAACCAACGAACCAACGAACCAACGAACCAACGAACCAACGAACCAACGAACCAACAAACCAACGAACCAACGAACCAACGAACAAACGAAAAAACGACAAAACGAACAAACGAACAAACGAACAAACGGACAAACGAACAAACGAACAAACGAACAAACGAACAAACGAATAAAAGAACAAACGAACAAACGAACAATCGAACAAACGAACAAACGAACAAGCGAACAAACGAACAAACGAACAAACGAACAAACGAACAAACGAACAAACGAACAATCGAACAAAGAGACAAAGAAACAAAGAAAAAACGAACCAACGAACCAACGAACCAACGAACCAACGAACAAACGAACCAACGAAACAACGAACCAACGAACCAACGAACAAACGAACAAACGAACAATCGAACAAAGAGACAAAGAAACAA
>NW_027485767.1:22500-25000 GCF_050908995.1 Andrena cerasifolii
AAACGAACAAACGAACAAACGAACAAACGAACAAACGAACAAACGAACAAACGAACAAACGAACAAACGAACAAACGAACAAACGAACAAACGAACAAACGAACAAACGAACAAACGAACAAACGAACAAACGAACAAACGAACAAACGAACAAACGAACAAACGAACAAACGAACCAACGAACCAACGAACCAACGAACCAACGAACCAACGAACCAACGAACCAACGAAACAACGAACCAACGAACCAACGAACCAACGAACCAACGAACCAACGAACCAACGAACCAACGAACCAACGAACAAACGAACCAACGAAACAACGAACCAACGAACCAACGAACCAACGAACCAACGAACCAACGAACCAACGAACCAACGAACCAACGAACCAACGAACCAACGAACCAACGAACCAACGAACCAACGAACCAACGAACCAACGAACCAACGAACCCACGAACCCACGAACCAACGAACCAACGAACCAACGAACCAACGAACCAACGAACCAACGAACCATCGAACCAACGAACCAACGAACCAACGAAACAACGAACCAACGAAGCAACGAACAAACGAACAAACGAACAATCGAACAAACGAACAAACGAACAAACGAACAAACGAACAAACGAACAAACGAACAAACGAACAAACGAACAATCGAACAAAGAAACAAAGAAAAAACGAACAAACGAACAATCGAACAAAGAGACAAAGAAACAAAGAAACAAAGAAAAAACGAACCAACGAACCAACGAACCAACGAACCAACGAACCAACGAACCAACGAACCAACGAACCAACGAACCAACGAACCCACGAACAAACGAACAAGCGAACAAGCGAACAAACGATCAAACGAACAAACGAACAAACGAACAAACGAACAAACGAACAAACGAACAAACGAACAAACGAACAAACGAACAAACGAACAAACGAACAAACGAACAAACGAACAAACGAACAAACGAACAAACGAACAAACGAACAAACGAACAAACGAACAAACGAACAAACGAACAAACGAACAAACGAACAAACGAACAAACGAACAAACGAACAAACGAACAAACGAACAAACGAACAAACGAACAAACGAACAAACGAACAAACGAACAAACGAACAAACGAACAAACGAACAAACGAACAAACGAACAAACGAACAAACGAACAAACGAACAAACGAACAAACGAACAAACGAACAAACGAACAAACGAAACAAACGAACAAACGAACAAACGAACAAACGAACAAACGAACAAACGAACAAACGAACAAACGAACAAACGAACAAACGAACAAACGAACAAACGAACAAACGAACAAACGAACAAACGAACAAACGAACAAACGAACAAACGAACAAACGAACAAACGAACAAACGAACAAACGAACAAACGAACATACGAACAAACGAACAAACGAACAAACGAACAAACGAACAAACGAACAAACGAACAAAGGAACAAAGGAACAAAGGAACAAACGAACAATCGAACAAAGAGACAAAGAAGCAAAGAAACAAAGAAAAAACGAACCAACGAACCAACGACCCAACGACCCAACGAACCAACGAACCTACGAACCAACGAACCAACGAACCAACGAACCAACGAACCAACGAACCAACAAACCAACGAACCAACGAACCAACGAACCAACGAACAAACGAAAAAACGACAAAACCAACAAGCGAACAAACGAAAAAACGAACAAACGAATAAAAGAACAAACGAACAAACGAAAAAACGAACAAACGAACAATCGAACAAAGAGACAAAGAAACAAAGAAACAAAGAAAAAAACGAACCAACGAACAAACTAACAAACGAACAAACGAACAAACGAAGAAACGAACAAACGAACAAATGATCAAACGAACAAACGAACAAACGAACAAACGAACAAACGAACAAACGAACAAACGAACAAACGAACAAACGAACAAACGAACAAACGAACAAACGAAGAAACGAACAAACGAACAAACGAACAAACGAACAAACGAACAAACGAACAAACGAACAAACGAACAAACCAACAAACGAACAAACGAACAAACGAACAAACGAACAAACGAACAAACGAACAAACGAACAAACGAACAAACGAACAAACGAACAAACGAACAAACGAACAAACGAACAAACGAACAAACGAACAAACGAACAAACGAACAAACGAACAAACGTACAAACGAACAAACGAACAAACGAACAAACGAACAAACGAACAAACGAACAAACGAACAAACGAACAAACGAACAAACGAACAAACGAACAAACGAACAAACGAACAAACGAACAAACGAACAACGAACAAACGAACAAACGAACAAACGAACAAACGAACAAACGAACAAACGAACAAACGAACAAACGAACAAACGAACAAACGAACAAACGAACAAACGAACAAACGAACAAACGAACAAACGAACAAACGAACAAACGAACAAACGAACAAACGAACAAACGAACAAACGAA
>NW_027485767.1:27500-31162 GCF_050908995.1 Andrena cerasifolii
CCAACGAACCAACGAACCAACGAACAAACGAACAAACGAACAACCGGAACAAAGAAAGAATGAAACAAAGAAACGAACGAACGAACGAACCAACGAACCAACGAACCAACGAACCATCGAACCAACGAACAAACGAACAAACGAACCAACGAACCAACGAACCAACGAACCAAGGAACCAACGAACCAACGATCCAACGAACCAACGAACCAACGAACCAGCGAACAAACGAACAAACTAACAAACGAACAAACGAACAAACGAACCAACGAACCAACGAACCAACGAACCAACGAACCAACGAACCAACGAACCAACGAACCAACGAACCAACGAACAAACGAACCAACGAACCAACGAACCAACGAACCAACGAACCAACGAACCAACGAACCAACGAACCAACGAACCAACGAAACAACGATCCAACGAACCAACGAACCAACGAACCAACGAACCAACGAACCAACGAACCAACGAACTAACGAACCAACGAACCAACGAACCAACGAACCAACGAACCAACCAACCAACGAACCAACGAAACAACGAACCAACGAACCAACGAACCAACGAACCAACGAACCAACGAACCAACGAACCAACGAACCAACGAACCAACAAACCAACGAACCAACGAACCAACGAACAAACGAAAAAACGACAAACGAACAAACGAACAAACGAACAAACGGACAAACGAACAAACGAACAAACGAACAAACGAACAAACGAACAAACGAACAAACGAACAAACGAACAAACGAACAAACGAACAAACGAACAAACGAACAAACGAACAAACGAACAAACGAACAAACGAACAAACGAACAAACGAACAAACGAACAAACGAACAAACGAACAAACGAACCAACGAACCAACGAACCAACGAACCAACGAACCAACGAACCAACGAAACAACGAACCAACGAACCAACGAACCAACGAACCAACGAACCAACGAACCAACGAACCAACGAACCAACGAACAAACGAACCAACGAAACAACGAACCAACGAACCAACGAACCAACGAACCAACGAACCAACGAACCAACGAACCAACGAACCAACGACAAAACGAACAAACGAACAAACGAACAAACGAACAAACGAACAAACGAACAAACGAACAAACGAACAAACGAACAAACGAACAAACGAACAAACGAACAAACGAACAAACGAACAAACGAACAAACGAACAAACGAACAAACGAACAAACGAACAAACGAACAATCGAACAAAGAGACAAAGAAACAAAGAAAAAACGAACCAACGAACCAACGAACCAACGAACCAACGAACAAACGAACCAACGAAACAACGAACCAACGAACCAACGAACAAACGAACAAACGAACAATCGAACAAACGATCAAACGAACAAACAAACGAACAAAGAAAGAAAGAACAAAGAAACAAATCAACCAACGAACCAACCAACCAACGAACCAACGAACCAACGAACCAACGAACCAACGAACGAACGAACCAATGAACCAACGAACCAACGAACCAACGAACCAACGAACCAACGAACCAACGAACCAACGAACGAACGAACCAACGAACCAACGAACCAACGAACCAACGAACCAACGAACCAACGAACCAACGAACCAACGAACCAACGAACCAACGATCCAACGAACCAATGAACCAACGAACCAGCGAACCAACGAACCAACGAACCAACGAACCAACGAACCAACGAACCAACGAACCAACGAACCAGCGAACAACGAACAAACGAACAAACGAACAAACGAACAAACGAAACAACGAACAAACGAACAAACGAACAAAGAAAGAAAGAAACAAAGAAACAAACGAACCAACGAACCAACGAACCAACGAAAAAACGAACCAACGAACCAACGAACCAACGAACCAACGAACCAACGAACCAACGAACCAACGAACCAACGAACCAACGAACCAACGAACCAACGAACCAACGAACCAACGGACCAACGAACCAACGAACCAACGAACCAACGAACCAACGAACCAACGAACCAACGAACCAACGAACCAACGAACCAACGAACCAACGAACCAACGAACCAACGAACCAACGAAACCAACGAACCAACGAACCAACGAACCAACGAACCAACGAACCAACGAACCAACGAACCAACGAACCAACGAACCAACGAACCAACGAACCAACGAACCAACGAACCAACGAACCAACGAACCAACGAACCAACGAACCAACGAACCAGCGAACAAACGAACAAACTAACAAACGAACAAACGAACAAACGAACCAACGAACCAACGAACCAACGAACCATCGAATCAACGAACCAACGAACCAACGAACCAACGAACCAACGAACAAACGAACCAACGAACCAACGAACCAACGAACCAACGAACCAACGAACCAACGAACCAACGAAACAACGATCCAACGAACCAACGAACCAACGAACAAACGAACAAACGAACAACCGAACAAAGAAAGAATGAAACAAAGAAACGAACGAACGAACGAACGAACGAACCAACGAACCAACGAACCATCGAACCAACGAACAAACGAACAAACGAACCAACGAACCAACGAACCAACGAACCAAGGAACCAACGAACCAACGATCCAACGAACCAACGAACCAACGAACCAGCGAACAAACGAACAAACTAACAAACGAACAACGAACAAACGAACCAACGAACCAACGAACCAACGAACCAACGAACCAACGAACCAACGAACCAACGAACCAACGAACCAACGAACCAACGAACCAACGAACCAACGAACCAACGAACCAACGAACCAACGAACCAACGAACCAACGAACCAACGAACCAACGAACCAACGAACCAACGAACCAACGAACCAACGAACCAACGAACAACGAACCAACGAACCAACGAACCAACGAACCAACGAACCAACGAAACAACGAACCAACCAAACCAACGAACCAACGAACCAACGAACCAACGAACCAACGAACCAACGAACCAACGAACCAACGAACCAACGAACCACAACAAACCAACGAACAACGAACCAACGAACAAACGAAAAAACGACAAAACGAACAAACGAACAAACGAACAAACGGACAAACGAACAAACGAACAAACGAACAAACGAACAAACGAACAAACGAATAAAAGAACAAACGAACAAACGAACAATCGAACAAACGAACAAACGAACAAGCGAACAAACGAACAAACGAACAAACGAACAAACGAACAAACGAACAAACGAACAATCGAACAAAGAGGACAAAGAAACAAAGAAAAAACGAACCAACGAACCAACGAACCAACGAACCAACGAACAAACGAACCAACGAACCAACGAACCAACGAACCAACGAACCAACGAACCAACGAACCAACGAACCAACGAACCAACGAACCAACGAACCAACGAACCAACGAGCAAACGAACAAACGAGCAAACGAACAAACGAACAAACGAACAAACGAACAAACGAACAATCGAAACAATCGAACAAAGAGAAAAAAAACAAAGAAACAAAGAAACAAAGAAACAAACGAACCAACGAACAAACGAACCAACGAACAAACGAACAACCGAACAAAGAAGAAAGAAACAAAGAAACGAACGAACCAACGAACCAACGAACCAACGAACCCAACGAACCAACGAACCAA
>NW_027485768.1:2500-5000 GCF_050908995.1 Andrena cerasifolii
TCGGTCAGTCAGTCCGTAGGTCAGTCGGTCAGTTGGTCAGTCAGTCCGTCAGTCGGTCAGTCAGTCCGTCGGTCGGTCGGTCGGTCAGTCGGTCAGTCGGTCGGTCGGTCGGTCGGTCAGTCGGTCAGTTGGTCGGTCAGTCGGTCAGTCGGTCAGTCAGTCCGTCGGTCGGTCGGTCGGTCGGTCGACCGGTCGGTCGGTCATTCGGTCAGTCGGTCAGTCGGTCAGTCGGTCAGTTGGTCGGTCAGTCGGTCAGTCGGTCAGTTGGTCGGTCAGTCGGTCAGTCGGTCAGTCAGTCCGTCGGTCGGTCGGTCGGTCGGTCGTTCGGTCGGTCGTTCGGTCGGTCGGTCGGTCAGTCGGTCAGTCGGTCGGTCGGTCGACCGGTCGGTCGGTCATTCGGTCAGTCGGTCAGTCGGTCAGTCGGTCAGTTGGTCGGTCAGTCGGTCAGTCGGTCAGTCAGTCCGTCGGTCGGTCGGTCGGTCGGTCGGTCGGTCGGTCGGTCGGTCGGTCGGTCGGTCGGTCGGTCGGTCGGTCGGTCGGTCGGTCGGTCGGTGGGTCAGTCCGCCGGTCGGTCGGTCGGTCGGTCGTTCGGTCAGTCGGTCAGTCGGTCAGTCGGTCAGTCAGTCCGTCGGTCGGTCAGTCCGTCGGTCCGTCGGTCGGTCGGTCGGTCGGTCGGTCGGTCGGTCGGTCGGTCGGTCGGTCGGTCGGTCGGTCGGTCGGTCGGTCGGTCAGTCAGTCCGTAGGTCAGTCGGTCAGTTGGTCAGTCAGTCCGTCAGTCGGTCAGTCAGTCCGTCGGTCGGTCGGTCGGTCAGTCGGTCAGTCGGTCGGTCGGTCGGTCGGTCAGTCGGTCAGTTGGTCGGTCAGTCGGTCAGTCGGTCAGTCAGTCCGTCGGTCGGTCGGTCGGTCGGTCGGTCGTTCAGTCGGTCGTTCGGTCGGTCGGTCGGTCAGTCGGTCAGTCGGTCGGTCGGTCGACCGGTCGGTCGGTCAGTCGGTCAGTCGGTCAGTCGTCAGTCGGTCAGTCGGTCAGTCGGTCAGTCGGTCAGTCGGTCAGTCAGTCCGTCGGTCGGTCGGTCGGTCGGTCGTTCGGTCGGTCGTTCGGTCGGTCGGTCGGTCAGTCGGTCAGTCGGTCAGTCAGTCCGTCGGTCGGTCGGTCGGTCAGTCGGTCAGTCGGTCAGTCGGTCAGTCGGTCAGTCAGTCCGTCGGTCGGTCAGTCGGTCAGTCGGTCAGTCGGCCAGTCAGTCCGTCGGTCGGTCGGTCGGTCGTTCGGTCGGTCGTTCGGTCGGTCGGTCGGTCAGTCGGTCAGTCGGTCAGTCAGTCGGTCGGTCGGTGGGTCAGTCCGTCGGTCGGTCGGTCGGTCGGTCGTTCGGTCAGTCGTTCGGTCGGTCGGTCGGTCAGTCGGTCAGTCGGTCAGTCAGTCCGTCGGTCCGTCGGTCGGTCGGTCGGTCGGTCGGTCGGTCGGTCGGTCGGTCGGTCGGTCGGTCGGTCGGTCGGTCGGTCGGTCGGTCGGTCAGTCAGTCCGTAGGTCAGTCGGTCAGTTGGTCAGTCAGTCCGTCAGTCGGTCAGTCAGTCCGTCGGTCCGTCGGTCGGTCGGTCGGTCGGTCGGTCAGTCGTTCAGTCGGTCAGTCAGTCCGTCGGTCGGTCGGTCGGTCGGTCGTTCGGTCGGTCGGTCGGTCGTTCGGTCGGTCGGTCGGTCGGTCGGTCGGTCAGTCGGTCAGTCGGTCCGTCGGTCGGTCGGTCGGTCGGTCGGTCGGTCGGTCGGTCGGTCGGTCGGTCGGTCGGTCGGTCGGTCGGTCGGTCGGTCGGTCGGTCGGTGGGTCAGTCCGTCGGTCGGTCGGTCGGTCGGTCGTTCGGTCAGTCGTTCGGTCGGTCGGTCGGTCAGTCGGTCAGTCGGTCAGTCCGTCGGTCGGTCGGTCGGTCGGTCGGTCGGTCGGTCGGTCGGTCGGTCGGTCGGTCGGTCGGTCGGTCGGTCGGTCGGTCGGTCGGTCGGTCGGTGGGTCAGTCCGTCGGTCGGTCGGTCGGTCGGTCGTTCGGTCAGTCGGTCAGTCGGTCAGTCGGTCAGTCAGTCCGTCGGTCGGTCAGTCCGTCGGTCCGTCGGTCGGTCGGTCGGTCGGTCGGTCGGTCGGTCGGTCGGTCGGTCGGTCGGTCGGTCGGTCGGTCGGTCGGTCGGTCAGTCAGTCCGTAGGTCAGTCGGTCAGTTGGTCAGTCAGTCCGTCAGTCGGTCAGTCAGTCCGTCGGTCGGTCGGTCGGTCAGTCGGTCAGTCGGTCGGTCGGTCGGTCGGTCAGTCGGTCAGTTGGTCGGTCAGTCGGTCAGTCGGTCAGTCAGTCCGTCGGTCGGTCGGTCGGTCGGTCGTTCAGTCGGTCGTTCGGTCGGTCGGTCGGTCAGTCGGTCAGTCGGTCGGTCGGTCGACCGGTCGGTCGGTCAGTCGGTCAGTCGGTCAGTCGTCAGTCGGTCAGTCGGTCAGTCGGTCAGTCGGTCAGTCGGTCAGTCAGTCCGTCGGTC
>NW_027485769.1:0-31107 GCF_050908995.1 Andrena cerasifolii
TTGGCCAACATATCAGGAGAACATCAATTGGAATGAGGTATACTAAATTTCAGCTTCAAAGGCATCGCATTAAAGTTGCAAATAAGAGGCGCAGGCCTTTCAAGAGGCGTTCGAAAATTCTGCGTCTCTTCGTTAAACAGTCACTGTCTCGAAACATCTGCGCCACTTCTCGCTCTTTGGTTTGCTCTCCGGAGACGTTACTTTGTGCCATCTCTGTCGACGGAATGTTGTCCTGTTACAAAGCCCAATTTTGTGCATTCTGAAAATTTTCGCCAGATTGTGGCCAATATATCAAGAGAACATGAAGTGGAAGGAGGTATACTAAATTTCAGCTTCAAAGGCATCGCATTAAAGTTGCAAATAAGAGGCGCAGGCCTTTCAAGAGGCGTTCGAAAATTCTGCGTCTCTTCGTTAAACAGTCACTGTCTCGAAACATCTGCGCCACTTCTCGCTCTTTGATTTGCTCTCCGGAGACGTTACTTTGTGCCATCTGTGTCGACGGAATGTTGTCCTGTTACAAAGCCCAATTTTGTGCATTCTGAAAATTTTCGCCAGATTGTGGCCAATATATCAAGAGAACATGAAGTGGAAGGAGGTATACTAAATTTCAGCTTCAAAGGCATTGCATTAAAGTTGCAAATAAGAGGCGCGGGCCTTTCAAGAGGCGTTCTAAAATTCTGCGTCTCTTCGTTAAACAGTCACTGTCTCGAAACATCTGCGCCACTTGTCGCTCTTTGATTTGCTCTCCGGAGACGTTACTTTGTGCCATCTCTGTCGACGGAATGTTGTCCTGTTACAAAGCCCAATTTTGTGCATTCTGAAAATTTTCGCCAGATTGTGGCCAATATATCAAGGGAACATGAAGTGGAAGGAGGTATACTAGATTTCAGCTTCAAAGGCATCGCATTAAAGTTCCAAATAAGAGGCGCGGGCCTTTCAAGAGGCGTTCTAAAATTCTGCGTCTCTTCGTTAAACAGTCACTGTCTCGAAACATCTGCGCCACTTCTCGCTCTTTGATTTGCTCTCCGGAGACGTTACTTTGTGCCATCTCTGTCGACGGCATGTTGTCCTGTTACAAAGCCCAATTTTGTGCATTTTGAAAATTTTCGCCAGATTGTGGCCAATATGTCAGGAGAACATGAAGTGGAAGGAGGTATACTAGATTTCAGCTTCAAAGGCATAGCCTTAAAGTTGCAAATAAGAGGCGCATGCCTTTCAAGAGGCGTTCGAAAATTCTGCGTCTCTTCGTTAAACAGTCACTGTCTCGAAACATCTGCGCCACATCTCGCTCTTTGATTTGCTCTCCGGAGATGTTACATTGTGCCATCTCTTTCGACGGCATGTTCTCCTGTTACAAAGTCCAATTTTGTGCATTCTGAAAATTTTCGCCAGATTTTGGCCAATATATCAGGAGAACATGAAGTGGAAGGAGGTATACTAGATTTCAGCTTCAAAGGCATCGCCTTAAAGTTGCAAATAAGAGGCGCATGCCTTTCAAGAGGCGTTCGAAGATTCTGCGGCTCTTCGTTAAACAGTCACTGTCTCGAAATATCTGCGCCACATCTCGCTCTTTGATTTGCTCTCCGGAGATGTTACATTGTGCCATCTCTTTCGACGGCATGTTCTCCTGTTACAAAGCCCAATTTTGTGCAATCTGAAAATTTTCGCCAGATTTTGGCCAACATATCAGGAGAACATCAATTGGAATGAGGTATACTAAATTTCAGCTTCAAAGGCATCGCATTAAAGTTGCAAATAAGAGGCGCAGGCCTTTCAAGAGGCGTTCGAAAATTCTGCGTCTCTTCGTTAAACAGTCACTGTCTCGAAACATCTGCGCCACTTCTCGCTCTTTGATTTGCTCTCCGGAGACGTTACTTTGTGCCATCTCTGTCGACGGAATGTTGTCCTGTTACAAAGCCCAATTTTGTGCATTCTGAAAATTTTCGCCAGATTGTGGCCAATATATCAAGAGAACATGAAGTGGAAGGAGGTATACTAAATTTCAGCTTCAAAGGCATTGCATTAAAGTTGCAAATAAGAGGCGCGGGCCTTTCAAGAGGCGTTCTAAAATTCTGCGTCTCTTCGTTAAACAGTCACTGTCTCGAAACATCTGCGCCACTTCTCGCTCTTTGATTTGCTCTCCGGAGACGTTACTTTGTGCCATCTCTGTCGACGGCATGTTGTCCTGTTACAAAGCCCAATTTTGTGCATTTTGAAAATTTTCGCCAGATTGTGGCCAATATGTCAGGAGAACATGAAGTGGAAGGAGGTATACTAGATTTCAGCTTCAAAGGCATAGCCTTAAAGTTGCAAATAAGAGGCGCATGCCTTTCAAGAGGCGTTCTAAAATTCTGCGTCTCTTCGTTAAACAGTCACTGTCTCGAAACATCTGCGCCACTTCTCGCTCTTTGATTTGCTCTCCGGAGACGTTACGTTGTGCCATCCCTTTCGACGGCATGTTCTCCTGTTACAAAGTCCAATTTTGTGCATTCTGAAAATTTTCGCCAGATTTTGGCCAATATATCAGGAGAACATGAAGTAGAAGGAGGTACACTAGATTTCAGCTTCAAAGGCATCGCCTTAAAGTTGCAAATAAGAGGCGCAGGCCTTTCAAGAGGCGTTCGAAAATTCTGCGTCTCTTCGTTAAACAGTCACTGTCGCGAAACATCTGCGCCACTTCTCGCTCTTTGATTTGCTCTCCGGAGACGTTACTTTGTGCCATCTCTGTCGACGGAATGTTGTCCTGTTACAAAGCCCAATCTTGTGCATTCTGAAAATTTTCGCGAGATTGTGGCCAATATATCAGGAGAACATGAAGTAGAAGGAGGCACACTAGATTTTAGCTTCAAATGCATCGCCTTAAAGTTGCAAATAAGAGGCGCAGGCCTTTCAAGAGGCGTTCTAAAATTCTGCGTCTCTTCGTTAAACAGTCACTGTCTCGAAACATCTGCGCCACTTGTCGCTCTTTGATTTGCTCTCCGGAGACGTTACTTTGTGCCATCTCTTTCGACGGCATGTTCTCCTGTTACAAAGTCCAATTTTGTGCATTCTGAAAATTTTCGCCAGATTTTGGCCAACATATCAGGAGAACATCAATTGGAATGAGGTATACTAAATTTCAGCTTCAAAGGCATCGCATTAAAGTTGCAAATAAGAGGCGCATGCCTTTCAAGAGGCGTTCGAAGATTCTGCGGCTCTTCGTTAAACAGTCACTGCCTCGAAATATCTGCGCCACATCTCGCTCTTTGATTTGCTCTCCGGAGATGTTACATTGTGCCATCTCTTTCGACGGCATGTTCTCCTGTTACAAAGCCCAATTTTGTGCAATCTGAAAATTTTCGCCAGATTTTGGCCAACATATCAGGAGAACATCAATTGGAATGAGGTATACTAAATTTCAGCTTCAAAGGCATCGCATTAAAGTTGCAAATAAGAGGCGCGGGCCTTTCAAGAGGCGTTCTAAAATTCTGCGTCTCTTCGTTAAACAGTCACTGTCTCGAAACATCTGCGCCACTTGTCGCTCTTTGATTTGCTCTCCGGAGACGTTACTTTGTGCCATCTCTTTCGACGGCATGTTCTCCTGTTACAAAGTCCAATTTTGTGCATTCTGAAAATTTTCGCCAGATTTTGGCCAACATATCAGGAGAACATCAATTGGAATGAGGTATACTAAATTTCAGCTTCAAAGGCATCGCATTAAAGTTGCAAATAAGAGGCGCAGGCCTTTCAAGAGGCGTTCGAAAATTCTGCGTCTCTTCGTTAAACAGTCACTGTCTCGAAACATCTGCGCCACTTCTCGCTCTTTGATTTGCTCTCCGGAGACGTTACTTTGTGCCATCTCTGTCGACGGAATGTTGTCCTGTTACAAAGCCCAATTTTGTGCATTCTGAAAATTTTCGCCAGATTGTGGTAAATATATCAAGAGAACATGAAGTGGAAGGAGGTATACTAGATTTCAGCTTCAAAGGCATCGCATTAAAGTTCCAAATAAGAGGCGCGGGCATTTCAAGAGGCGTTCTAAAATTCTGCGTCTCTTCGTTAAACAGTCACTGTCTCGAAACATCTGCGCCACTTCTCGCTCTTTGATTTGCTCTCCGGAGACGTTACTTTGTGCCATCTCTGTCGACGGCATGTTGTCCTGTTACAAAGCCCAATTTTGTGCATTTTGAAAATTTTCGCCAGATTGTGGCCAATATGTCAGGAGAACATGAAGTGGAAGGAGGTATACTAGATTTCAGCTTCAAAGGCATTGCATTAATGTTATAAATAAGAGGCGCGGGCCTTTCAAGAGGCGTTCTAAAATTCTGCGTCTCTTCGTTAAACAGTCACTGTCTCGAAACATCTGCGCCACTTCTCGCTCTTTGATTTGCTCTCCGGAGACGTTACTTTGTGCCATCTCTTTCGACGGCATGTTCTCCTGTTACAAAGTCCAATTTTGTGCATTCTGAAAATTTTCGCCAGATTTTGGCCAATATATCAGGAGAACATGAAGTGGAAGGAGGTATACTAGATTTCAGCTTCAAAGGCATCGCCTTAAAGTTGCAAATAAGAGGGGCATGCCTTTCAAGAGGCGTTCGAAGATTCTGCGGCTCTTCGTTAAACAGTCACTGCCTCGAAATATCTGCGCCACATCTCGCTCTTTGATTTGCTCTCCGGAGATGTTACATTGTGCCATCTCTTTCGACGGCATGTTCTCCTGTTACAAAGCCCAATTTTGTGCAATCTGAAAATTTTCGCCAGATTTTGGCCAACATATCAGGAGAACATCAATTGGAATGAGGTATACTAAATTTCAGCTTCAAAGGCATCGCATTAAAGTTGCAAATAAGAGGCGCAGGCCTTTCAAGAGGCGTTCGAAAATTCTGCGTCTCTTCGTTAAACAGTCACTGTCTCGAAACATCTGCGCCACTTCTCGCTCTTTGATTTGCTCTCCGGAGACGTTACTTTGTGCCATCTCTGTCGACGGAATGTTGTCCTGTTACAAAGCCCAATTTTGTGCATTCTGAAAATTTTCGCCAGATTGTGGCCAATATATCAAGAGAACATGAAGTGGAAGGAGGTATACTAAATTTCAGCTTCAAAGGCATCGCCTTAAAGTTGCAAATAAGAGGCGCATGCCTTTCAAGAGGCGTTCGAAGATTCTGCGGCTCTTCGTTAAACAGTCACTGCCTCGAAATATCTGCGCCACATCTCGCTCTTTGATTTGCTCTCCGGAGATGTTACACTGTGCCATCTCTTTCGACGGCATGTTCTCCTGTTACAAAGCCCAATTTTGTGCAATCTGAAAATTTTCGCCAGATTTTGGCCAACATATCAGGAGAACATCAATTGGAATGAGGTATACTAAATTTCAGCTTCAAAGGCATCGCATTAAAGTTGCAAATAAGAGGCGCAGGCCTTTCAAGAGGCGTTCGAAAATTCTGCGTCTCTTCGTTAAACAGTCACTGTCTCGAAACATCTGCGCCACTTCTCGCTCTTTGGTTTGCTCTCCGGAGACGTTACTTTGTGCCATCTCTGTCGACGGAATGTTGTCCTGTTACAAAGCCCAATTTTGTGCATTCTGAAAATTTTCGCCAGATTGTGGCCAATATATCAAGAGAACATGAAGTGGAAGGAGGTATACTAAATTTCAGCTTCAAAGGCATCGCATTAAAGTTGCAAATAAGAGGCGCAGGCCTTTCAAGAGGCGTTCGAAAATTCTGCGTCTCTTCGTTAAACAGTCACTGTCTCGAAACATCTGCGCCACTTCTCGCTCTTTGATTTGCTCTCCGGAGACGTTACTTTGTGCCATCTGTGTCGACGGAATGTTGTCCTGTTACAAAGCCCAATTTTGTGCATTCTGAAAATTTTCGCCAGATTGTGGCCAATATATCAAGAGAACATGAAGTGGAAGGAGGTATACTAAATTTCAGCTTCAAAGGCATTGCATTAAAGTTGCAAATAAGAGGCGCGGGCCTTTCAAGAGGCGTTCTAAAATTCTGCGTCTCTTCGTTAAACAGTCACTGTCTCGAAACATCTGCGCCACTTGTCGCTCTTTGATTTGCTCTCCGGAGACGTTACTTTGTGCCATCTCTGTCGACGGAATGTTGTCCTGTTACAAAGCCCAATTTTGTGCATTCTGAAAATTTTCGCCAGATTGTGGCCAATATATCAAGGGAACATGAAGTGGAAGGAGGTATACTAGATTTCAGCTTCAAAGGCATCGCATTAAAGTTCCAAATAAGAGGCGCGGGCCTTTCAAGAGGCGTTCTAAAATTCTGCGTCTCTTCGTTAAACAGTCACTGTCTCGAAACATCTGCGCCACTTCTCGCTCTTTGATTTGCTCTCCGGAGACGTTACTTTGTGCCATCTCTGTCGACGGCATGTTGTCCTGTTACAAAGCCCAATTTTGTGCATTTTGAAAATTTTCGCCAGATTGTGGCCAATATGTCAGGAGAACATGAAGTGGAAGGAGGTATACTAGATTTCAGCTTCAAAGGCATAGCCTTAAAGTTGCAAATAAGAGGCGCATGCCTTTCAAGAGGCGTTCGAAAATTCTGCGTCTCTTCGTTAAACAGTCACTGTCTCGAAACATCTGCGCCACATCTCGCTCTTTGATTTGCTCTCCGGAGATGTTACATTGTGCCATCTCTTTCGACGGCATGTTCTCCTGTTACAAAGTCCAATTTTGTGCATTCTGAAAATTTTCGCCAGATTTTGGCCAATATATCAGGAGAACATGAAGTGGAAGGAGGTATACTAGATTTCAGCTTCAAAGGCATCGCCTTAAAGTTGCAAATAAGAGGCGCATGCCTTTCAAGAGGCGTTCGAAGATTCTGCGGCTCTTCGTTAAACAGTCACTGTCTCGAAATATCTGCGCCACATCTCGCTCTTTGATTTGCTCTCCGGAGATGTTACATTGTGCCATCTCTTTCGACGGCATGTTCTCCTGTTACAAAGCCCAATTTTGTGCAATCTGAAAATTTTCGCCAGATTTTGGCCAACATATCAGGAGAACATCAATTGGAATGAGGTATACTAAATTTCAGCTTCAAAGGCATCGCATTAAAGTTGCAAATAAGAGGCGCAGGCCTTTCAAGAGGCGTTCGAAAATTCTGCGTCTCTTCGTTAAACAGTCACTGTCTCGAAACATCTGCGCCACTTCTCGCTCTTTGATTTGCTCTCCGGAGACGTTACTTTGTGCCATCTCTGTCGACGGAATGTTGTCCTGTTACAAAGCCCAATTTTGTGCATTCTGAAAATTTTCGCCAGATTGTGGCCAATATATCAAGAGAACATGAAGTGGAAGGAGGTATACTAAATTTCAGCTTCAAAGGCATTGCATTAAAGTTGCAAATAAGAGGCGCGGGCCTTTCAAGAGGCGTTCTAAAATTCTGCGTCTCTTCGTTAAACAGTCACTGTCTCGAAACATCTGCGCCACTTCTCGCTCTTTGATTTGCTCTCCGGAGACGTTACTTTGTGCCATCTCTGTCGACGGCATGTTGTCCTGTTACAAAGCCCAATTTTGTGCATTTTGAAAATTTTCGCCAGATTGTGGCCAATATGTCAGGAGAACATGAAGTGGAAGGAGGTATACTAGATTTCAGCTTCAAAGGCATAGCCTTAAAGTTGCAAATAAGAGGCGCATGCCTTTCAAGAGGCGTTCTAAAATTCTGCGTCTCTTCGTTAAACAGTCACTGTCTCGAAACATCTGCGCCACTTCTCGCTCTTTGATTTGCTCTCCGGAGACGTTACGTTGTGCCATCCCTTTCGACGGCATGTTCTCCTGTTACAAAGTCCAATTTTGTGCATTCTGAAAATTTTCGCCAGATTTTGGCCAATATATCAGGAGAACATGAAGTAGAAGGAGGTACACTAGATTTCAGCTTCAAAGGCATCGCCTTAAAGTTGCAAATAAGAGGCGCAGGCCTTTCAAGAGGCGTTCGAAAATTCTGCGTCTCTTCGTTAAACAGTCACTGTCGCGAAACATCTGCGCCACTTCTCGCTCTTTGATTTGCTCTCCGGAGACGTTACTTTGTGCCATCTCTGTCGACGGAATGTTGTCCTGTTACAAAGCCCAATCTTGTGCATTCTGAAAATTTTCGCGAGATTGTGGCCAATATATCAGGAGAACATGAAGTAGAAGGAGGCACACTAGATTTTAGCTTCAAATGCATCGCCTTAAAGTTGCAAATAAGAGGCGCAGGCCTTTCAAGAGGCGTTCTAAAATTCTGCGTCTCTTCGTTAAACAGTCACTGTCTCGAAACATCTGCGCCACTTCTCGCTCTTTGATTTGCTCTCCGGAGACGTTACATTGTGCCTTCTCTGTCGACGGCATGTTGTCCTGTTACAAAGCCCAATTTTGTGCATTCTGAACATTTTCGCCCGATTGTGGCCAATATATCAGGAGAACATGAATTGGAAGGAGGTACACTAGATTTCAGCTTCAAAGGCATCGCCTTAAAGTTGCAAATAAGATGCGCAGGCCTTTCAAGAGGCGTTCGAAAATTCTGCCGCTCTTCGTTAAACAGTCACTGTCTCGAAACATCTGCGCCACTTCTCGCTCTTTCATTTGCTCTCCGGGGACGTTACTTTGTGCCATCTCTGTCGACGGCATGTTGTCCTGTTACAAAGCCCAATCTTGTGCATTCTGAAAATTTTCGCCAGATTGTGGCCAATATATCAGGAGAACATGAAGTAGAAGGAGGCACACTAGATTTCAGCTTCAAAGGCATCGCCTTAAAGATGCAAATAAGATGCGCAGGCCTTTCAAGAGGCGTTCGAAAATTCTGCGTCTCTTCGTTAAACAGTCACTGTCTCGAAACATCTGCGCCACTTCTCGCTCTTTGATTTGCTCTCCGGAGACGTTACGTTGTGCCATCCCTTTCGACGGCATGTTCTCCTGTTACAAAGTCCAATTTTGTGCATTCTCAAAATTTTCGCCAGATTTAGCCAACATATCAGGAGAACATGAAGTGGAAGGAGGTATACTAAATTTCAGCTTCAAAGGCATCGCATTAAAGTTGCAAATAAGAGGCGCGGGCCTTTCAAGAGGCGTTCTAAAATTCTGCGTCTCTTCGTTAAACAGTCACTGTCTCGAAACTTCTGCGCCACTTCTCGCTCTTTGATTTGCTCTCCGGAGACGTTACGTTGTGCCATCCCTTTCGGCGGCATGTTCTCCTGTTACAAAGTCCAATTTTGTGCATTCTGAAAATTTTCGCCATATTTTGGCCAATATATCAGGAGAACATGAAGTGGAAAGAGGTATACTAAATTTCAGCTTCAAAGGAAACGCCTTAAAGTTGCAAATCAGAGGCGCAGGCCTTTGAAGAGGCGTTCGAAAATTCTGCGTCTCTTCGTTAAACAGTCACTGTCTCGAAACTTCTGCGCCACTTCTCGCTCTTTGATTTGCTCTCCGGAGACGTTACATTGTGCCATCGCTTTCGACGGCATGTTCGCCTGTTACAAAGCCCAATTTTGTGCATTCTGAAAATTTTCGCCAGATTGTGGCCAATATACCAGGAGAACATGAAGTGGAAGGAGGTACACTAGATTTTAGCTTCAAATGCATCGCCTTAAAGTTGCAAATAAGAGTCGCAGGCCTTTCAAGAGGCGTTCTAAAATTCTGCGTCTCTTCGTTAAACAGTCACTGTCTCGAAACACCTGCGCCACTTTTCTCTCTTTCCTTTGCTCTCCGGAGACGTTACTTTGTGCCATCTCTGTCGACGGCATGTTTTCCTGTTACAAAGCCCAATTTTGTGCATTCTGAATATTTTCGCCAGATTGTGGCCAATATATCAGGAGAACATGAAGTAGAAGGAGGTACACTAGATTTCAGCTTCAAAGGCATCGCCTTAAAGTTGCAAATCAGAGGCGCAGGCCTTTGAAGAGGCGTTCGAAAATTCTGCGTCTCTTCGTTAAACAGTCACTGTCTCGAAACTTCTGCGCCACTTCTCGCTCTTTGATTTGCTCTCCGGAGACGTTACTTTGTGCCATCGCTTTCGACGGCATGTTCGCCTGTTACAAAGCCCAATTTTGTGCATTCTGAAAATTTTCGCCAGATTGTGGCCAATATACCAGGAGAACATGAAGTGGAAGGAGGTACACTAGATTTTAGCTTCAAATGCATCGCCTTAAAGTTGCAAATAAGAGGCGCAGGCCTTTGAAGAGGCGTTCGAAAATTCTGCGTCTCTTCGTTAAACAGTCACTGTCTCGAAACTTCTGCGCCACTTCTCGCTCTTTGATTTGCTCTCCGGAGACGTTACTTTGTGCCATCGCTTTCGACGGCATGTTCGCCTGTTACAAAGCCCAATTTTGTGCATTCTGAAAATTTTCGCCAGATTGTGGCCAATATACCAGGAGAACATGAAGTGGAAGGAGGTACACTAGATTTTAGCTTCAAATGCATCGCCTTAAAGTAGCAAATAAGAGTCGCAGGCCTTTCAAGAGGCGTTCTAAAATTCTGCGTCTCTTCGTTAAACAGTCACTGTCTCGAAACATCTGCGCCTTCTCGCTCTTTGATTTGCTCTCCGGAGACGTTACTTTGTGCCATCTCTGTCGACGGCATGTTGTCCTGTTACAAAGCCCAATTTTGTGCATTTTGAAAATTTTCGCCAGATTGTGGCCAATATGTCAGGAGAACATGAAGTGGAAGGAGGTATACTAGATTTCAGCTTCAAATGCATCGCCTTAAAGTTGCAAATAAGAGGCGCATGCCTTTCAAGAGGCGTTCGAAAATTCTGCGTCTCTTCGTTAAACAGTCACTGTCTCGAAACATCTGCGCCACATCTCGCTCTTTGATTTGCTCTCCGGAGATGTTACATTGTGCCATCTCTTTCGACAGCATGTTCTCCTGTTACAAAGTCCAATTTTGTGCATTCTGAAAATTTTCGCCAGATTTAGCCAACATATCAGGAGAACATGAAGTGGAAGGAGGTATACTAAATTTCAGCTTCAAAGGCATCGCATTAAAGTTGCAAATAAGAGGCGCGGGCCTTTCAAGAGGCGTTCTAAAATTCTGCGTCTCTTCGTTAAACAGTCACTGTCTCGAAACATCTGCGCCACTTCTCGCTCTTTGATTTGCTCTCCGGAGACGTTACGTTGTGCCATCCCTTTCGACGGCATGTTCTCCTGTTACAAAGTCCAATTTTGTGCATTCTGAAAATTTTCGCCAGATTTTGGCCAATATATCAGGAGAACATGAAGTAGAAGGAGGTACACTAGATTTCAGCTTCAAAGGCATCGCCTTAAAGTTGCAAATAAGAGGCGCAGGCCTTTCAAGAGGCGTTCGAAATTCTGCGTCTCTTCGTTAAACAGTCACTGTCGCGAAACATCTGCGCCACTTCTCGCTCTTTGATTTGCACTCCGGAGACGTTACTTTGTGCCATCTCTGTCGACGGAATGTTGTCCTGTTACAAAGCCCAATCTTGTGCATTCTGAAAATTTTCGCCAGATTGTGGCCAATATATCAGGAGAACATGAAGTAGAAGGAGGCACACTAGATTTTAGCTTCAAATGCATCGCCTTAAAGTTGCAAATAAGAGGCGCAGGCCTTTCAAGAGGCGTTCTAAAATTCTGCGTCTCTTCGTTAAACAGTCACTGTCTCGAAACATCTGCGCCACTTCTCGCTCTTTGATTTGCTCTCCGGAGACGTTACATTGTGCCTTCTCTGTCGACGGCATGTTGTCCTGTTACAAAGCCCAATTTTGTGCATTCTGAAAATTTTCGCCCGATTGTGGCCAATATATCAGGAGAACATGAATTGGAAGGAGGTACACTAGATTTCAGCTTCAAAGGCATCGCCTTAAAGTTGCAAATAAGATGCGCAGGCCTTTCAAGAGGCGTTCGAAAATTCTGCCGCTCTTCGTTAAACAGTCACTGTCTCGAAACATCTGCGCCACTTCTCGCTCTTTGATTTGCTCTCCGGGGACGTTACTTTGTGCCATCTCTGTCGACGGCATGTTGTCCTGTTACAAAGCCCAATCTTATGCATTCTGAAAATTTTCGCCAGATTGTGGCCAATATATCAGGAGAACATGAAGTAGAAGGAGGTACACTAGATTTCAGCTTCAAAGGCATCGCCTTAAAGTTGCAAATAAGATGCGCAGGCCTTTCAAGAGGCGTTCGAAAATTCTGCCGCTCTTCGCTAAACAGTCACTGTCTCGAAACATCTGCGCCACTTCTCGCTCTTTGATTTCCTCTCCGGGGACGATACTTCGTGCCATCTCTGTCGACGGCATGTTGTCCTGTTACAAAGCCCAATCTTGTGCATTCTGAAAATTTTCGCCAGATTGTGGCCAATATATCAGGAGAACATGAAGTAGAAGGAGGCACACTAGATTTTAGCTTCAAATGCATCGCCTTAAAGTTGCAAATAAGAGGCGCAGGCCTTTCAAGAGGCGTTCGAAAATTCTGCGTCTCTTCGTTAAACAGTCACTGTCTCGAAACATCTGCGCCACTTCTCGCTCTTTGATTTGCTCTCCGGAGACGTTACGTTGTGCCATCTCTTTCGACGGCATGTTCTCCTGTTACAAAGTCCAATTTTGTGCATTCTGAAAATTTTCGCCAGATTTAGCCAACATATCAGGAGAACATGAAGTGGAAGGAGGTATACTAAATTTCAGTTTCAAAGGCATCGCATTAAAGTTGCAAATAAGAGGCGCGGGCCTTTCAAGAGGCGTTCTAAAGTTCTGCGTCTCTTCGTTAAGCAGTCACTGTCTCGAAACATCTGCGCCACTTCTCGCTCTTTGATTTGCTCTCCGGAGACGTTACGTTGTGCCATCCCTTTCGACGGCATGTTCTCCTGTTACAAAGTCCAATTTTGTGCATTCTGAAAATTTTCGCCAGATTTTGGCCAATATATCAGGAGAACATGAAGTAGAAGGAGGTACACTAGATTTCAGCTTCAAAGGCATCGCCTTAAAGTTGCAAATAAGAGGCGCAGGCCTTTCAAGAGGCGTTCGAAAATTCTGCGTCTCTTCGTTAAACAGTCACTGTCGCGAAACATCTGCGCCACTTCTCGCTCTTTGATTTGCTCTCCGGAGACGTTACTTTGTGCCATCTCTGTCGACGGAATGTTGTCCTGTTACAAAGCCCAATCTTGTGCATTCTGAAAATTTTCGCCAGATTGTGGCCAATATATCAGGAGAACATGAAGTAGAAGGAGGCACACTAGATTTTAGCTTCAAATGCATCGCCTTAAAGTTGCAAATAAGAGGCGCAGGCCTTTCAAGAGGCGTTCTAAAATTCTGCGTCTCTTCGTTAAACAGTCACTGTCTCGAAACATCTGCGCCACTTCTCGCTCTTTGATTTGCTCTCCGGAGACGTTACTTTGTGCCATCTCTGTCGACGGAATGTTGTCCTGTTACAAAGCCCAATCTTGTGCATTCTGAAAATTTTCGCCAGATTGTGGCCAATATATCAGGAGAACATGAAGTAGAAGGAGGCACACTAGATTTTAGCTTCAAATGCATCGCCTTAAAGTTGCAAATAAGAGGCGCAGGCCTTTCAAGAGGCGTTCTAAAATTCTGCGTCTCTTCGTTAAACAGTCACTGTCTCGAAACATCTGCGCCACTTCTCGCTCTTTGATTTGCTCTCCGGAGACGTTACTTTGTGCCATCTCTGTCGACGGCATGTTGTCCTGTTACAAAGCCCAATCTTATGCATTCTGAAAATTTTCGCCAGATTGTGGCCAATATATCAGGAGAACATGAAGTAGAAGGAGGCACACTAGATTTCAGCTTCAAAGGCATCGCCTTAAAGATGCAAATAAGATGCGCAGGCCTTTCAAGAGGCGTTCAAAATTCTGCCGCTCTTCGTTAAACAGTCACTGTCTCGAAACATCTGCGCCACTTCTCGCTCTTTGATTTGCTCTCCGGGGACGTTACTTTGTGCCATCTCTGTCGACGGCATGTTGTCCTGTTACAAAGCCCAATCTTATGCATTCTGAAAATTTTCGCCAGGGCCAATATATCAGGAGAACATGAAGTAGAAGGAGGTACACTAGATTTCAGCTTCAAAGGCATCGCCTTAAAGTTGCAAATAAGATGCGCAGGCCTTTCAAGAGGCGTTCGAAAATTCTGCCGCTCTTCGCTAAACAGTCACTGTCTCGAAACATCTGCGCCACTTCTCGCTCTTTGATTTCCTCTCCGGGGCGTTACTTCGTGCCATCTCTGTCGACGGCATGTTGTCCTGTTACAAAGCCCAATCTTGTGCATTCTGAAAATTTTCGCCAGATTGTGGCCAATATATCAGGAGAACATGAAGTAGAAGGAGGCACACTAGATTTTAGCTTCAAATGCATCGCCTTAAAGTTGCAAATAATAGGCGCAGGCCTTTCAAGAGGCGTTCGAAAATTCTGCGTCTCTTCGTTAAACAGTCACTGTCTCGAAACATCTGCGCCACTTCTCGCTCTTTGATTTGCTCTCCGGAGACGTTACGTTGTGCCATCTCTTTCGACGGCATGTTCTCCTGTTACAAAGTCCAATTTTGTGCATTCTGAAAATTTTCGCCAGATTTAGCCAACATATCAGGAGAACATGAAGTGGAAGGAGGTATACTAAATTTCAGCTTCAAAGGCATCGCATTAAAGTTGCAAATAAGAGGCGCGGGCCTTTCAAGAGGCGTTCTAAAGTTCTGCGTCTCTTCGTTAAGCAGTCACTGTCTCGAAACATCTGCGCCACTTCTCGCTCTTTGATTTGCTCTCCGGAGACGTTACGTTGTGCCATCCCTTTCGACGGCATGTTCTCCTGTTACAAAGTCCAATTTTGTGCATTCTGAAAATTTTCGCCAGATTTTGGCCAATATATCAGGAGAACATGAAGTAGAAGGAGGTACACTAGATTTCAGCTTCAAAGGCATCGCCTTAAAGTTGCAAATAAGAGGCGCAGGCCTTTCAAGAGGCGTTCGAAAATTCTGCGTCTCTTCGTTAAACAGTCACTGTCGCGAAACATCTGCGCCACTTCTCGCTCTTTGATTTGCTCTCCGGAGACGTTACTTTGTGCCATCTCTGTCGACGGAATGTTGTCCTGTTACAAAGCCCAATCTTGTGCATTCTGAAAATTTTCGCCAGATTGTGGCCAATATATCAGGAGAACATGAAGTAGAAGGAGGCACACTAGATTTTAGCTTCAAATGCATCGCCTTAAAGTTGCAAATAAGAGGCGCAGGCCTTTCAAGAGGCGTTCTAAAATTCTGCGTCTCTTCGTTAAACAGTCACTGTCTCGAAACATCTGCGCCACTTCTCGCTCTTTGATTTGCTCTCCGGAGACGTTACATTGTGCCTTCTCTGTCGACGGCATGTTGTCCTGTTACAAAGCCCAATTTTATGCATTCTGAACATTTTCGCCCGATTGTGGCCAATATATCAGGAGAACATGAATTGGAAGGAGGTACACTAGATTTCAGCTTCAAAGGCATCGCCTTAAAGTTGCAAATAAGATGCGCAGGCCTTTCAAGAGGCGTTCGAAAATTCTGCCGCTCTTCGTTAAACAGTCACTGTCTCGAAACATCTGCGCCACTTCTCGCTCTTTCATTTGCTCTCCGGGGACGTTACTTTGTGCCATCTCTGTCGACGGCATGTTGTCCTGTTACAAAGCCCAATCTTGTGCATTCTGAAAATTTTCGCCAGATTGTGGCCAATATATCAGGAGAACATGAAGTAGAAGGAGGCACACTAGATTTCAGCTTCAAAGGCATCGCCTTAAAGATGCAAATAAGATGCGCAGGCCTTTCAAGAGGCGTTCGAAAATTCTGCGTCTCTTCGTTAAACAGTCCCTGTCTCGAAACATCTGCGCCACTTCTCGCTCTTTGATTTGCTCTCCGGAGACGTTACGTTGTGCCATCCCTTTCGACGGCATGTTCTCCTGTTACAAAGTCCAATTTTGTGCATTCTGAAAATTTTCGCCAGATTTAGCCAACATATCAGGAGAACATGAAGTGGAAGGAGGTATACTAAATTTCAGCTTCAAAGGCATCGCATTAAAGTTGCAAATAAGAGGCGCGGGCCTTTCAAGAGGCGTTCTAAAGTTCTGCGTCTCTTCGTTAAGCAGTCACTGTCTCGAAACATCTGCGCCACTTCTCGCTCTTTGATTTGCTCTCCGGAGACGTTACGTTGTGCCATCCCTTTCGACGGCATGTTCTCCTGTTACAAAGTCCAATTTTGTGCATTCTGAAAATTTTCGCCAGATTTTGGCCAATATATCAGGAGAACATGAAGTAGAAGGAGGTACACTAGATTTCAGCTTCAAAGGCATCGCCTTAAAGTTGCAAATAAGAGGCGCAGGCCTTTCAAGAGGCGTTCGAAAATTCTGCGTCTCTTCGTTAAACAGTCACTGTCGCGAAACATCTGCGCCACTTCTCGCTCTTTGATTTGCTCTCCGGAGACGTTACTTTGTGCCATCTCTGTCGACGGAATGTTGTCCTGTTACAAAGCCCAATCTTGTGCATTCTGAAAATTTTCGCCAGATTGTGGCCAATATATCAGGAGAACATGAAGTAGAAGGAGGCACACTAGATTTTAGCTTCAAATGCATCGCCTTAAAGTTGCAAATAAGAGGCGCAGGCCTTTCAAGAGGCGTTCTAAAATTCTGCGTCTCTTCGTTAAACAGTCACTGTCTCGAAACATCTGCGCCACTTCTCGCTCTTTGATTTGCTCTCCGGAGACGTTACTTTGTGCCATCTCTGTCGACGGCATGTTGTCCTGTTACAAAGCCCAATCTTATGCATTCTGAAAATTTTCGCCAGATTGTGGCCAATATATCAGGAGAACATGAAGTAGAAGGAGGCACACTAGATTTCAGCTTCAAAGGCATCGCCTTAAAGATGCAAATAAGATGCGCAGGCCTTTCAAGAGGCGTTCAAAATTCTGCCGCTCTTCGTTAAACAGTCACTGTCTCGAAACATCTGCGCCACTTCTCGCTCTTTGATTTGCTCTCCGGGGACGTTACTTTGTGCCATCTCTGTCGACGGCATGTTGTCCTGTTACAAAGCCCAATCTTATGCATTCTGAAAATTTTCGCCAGATTGTGGCCAATATATCAGGAGAACATGAAGTAGAAGGAGGTACACTAGATTTCAGCTTCAAAGGCATCGCCTTAAAGTTGCAAATAAGATGCGCAGGCCTTTCAAGAGGCGTTCGAAAATTCTGCCGCTCTTCGCTAAACAGTCACTGTCTCGAAACATCTGCGCCACTTCTCGCTCTTTGATTTCCTCTCCGGGGGCGTTACTTCGTGCCATCTCTGTCGACGGCATGTTGTCCTGTTACAAAGCCCAATCTTGTGCATTCTGAAAATTTTCGCCAGATTGTGGCCAATATATCAGGAGAACATGAAGTAGAAGGAGGCACACTAGATTTTAGCTTCAAATGCATCGCCTTAAAGTTGCAAATAATAGGCGCAGGCCTTTCAAGAGGCGTTCGAAAATTCTGCGTCTCTTCGTTAAACAGTCACTGTCTCGAAACATCTGCGCCACTTCTCGCTCTTTGATTTGCTCTCCGGAGACGTTACGTTGTGCCATCTCTTTCGACGGCATGTTCTCCTGTTACAAAGTCCAATTTTGTGCATTCTGAAAATTTTCGCCAGATTTAGCCAACATATCAGGAGAACATGAAGTGGAAGGAGGTATACTAAATTTCAGCTTCAAAGGCATCGCATTAAAGTTGCAAATAAGAGGCGCGGGCCTTTCAAGAGGCGTTCTAAAGTTCTGCGTCTCTTCGTTAAGCAGTCACTGTCTCGAAACATCTGCGCCACTTCTCGCTCTTTGATTTGCTCTCCGGAGACGTTACGTTGTGCCATCCCTTTCGACGGCATGTTCTCCTGTTACAAAGTCCAATTTTGTGCATTCTGAAAATTTTCGCCAGATTTTGGCCAATATATCAGGAGAACATGAAGTAGAAGGAGGTACACTAGATTTCAGCTTCAAAGGCATCGCCTTAAAGTTGCAAATAAGAGGCGCAGGCCTTTCAAGAGGCGTTCGAAAATTCTGCGTCTCTTCGTTAAACAGTCACTGTCGCGAAACATCTGCGCCACTTCTCGCTCTTTGATTTGCTCTCCGGAGACGTTACTTTGTGCCATCTCTGTCGACGGAATGTTGTCCTGTTACAAAGCCCAATCTTGTGCATTCTGAAAATTTTCGCCAGATTGTGGCCAATATATCAGGAGAACATGAAGTAGAAGGAGGCACACTAGATTTTAGCTTCAAATGCATCGCCTTAAAGTTGCAAATAAGAGGCGCAGGCCTTTCAAGAGGCGTTCTAAAATTCTGCGTCTCTTCGTTAAACAGTCACTGTCTCGAAACATCTGCGCCACTTCTCGCTCTTTGATTTGCTCTCCGGAGACGTTACATTGTGCCTTCTCTGTCGACGGCATGTTGTCCTGTTACAAAGCCCAATTTTATGCATTCTGAACATTTTCGCCCGATTGTGGCCAATATATCAGGAGAACATGAATTGGAAGGAGGTACACTAGATTTCAGCTTCAAAGGCATCGCCTTAAAGTTGCAAATAAGATGCGCAGGCCTTTCAAGAGGCGTTCGAAAATTCTGCCGCTCTTCGTTAAACAGTCACTGTCTCGAAACATCTGCGCCACTTCTCGCTCTTTCATTTGCTCTCCGGGGACGTTACTTTGTGCCATCTCTGTCGACGGCATGTTGTCCTGTTACAAAGCCCAATCTTGTGCATTCTGAAAATTTTCGCCAGATTGTGGCCAATATATCAGGAGAACATGAAGTAGAAGGAGGCACACTAGATTTCAGCTTCAAAGGCATCGCCTTAAAGATGCAAATAAGATGCGCAGGCCTTTCAAGAGGCGTTCGAAAATTCTGCGTCTCTTCGTTAAACAGTCACTGTCTCGAAACATCTGCGCCACTTCTCGCTCTTTGATTTGCTCTCCGGAGACGTTACGTTGTGCCATCCCTTTCGACGGCATGTTCTCCTGTTACAAAGTCCAATTTTGTGCATTCTGAAAATTTTCGCCAGATTTAGCCAACATATCAGGAGAACATGAAGTGGAAGGAGGTATACTAAATTTCAGCTTCAAAGGCATCGCATTAAAGTTGCAAATAAGAGGCGCGGGCCTTTCAAGAGGCGTTCTAAAATTCTGCGTCTCTTCGTTAAACAGTCACTGTCTCGAAACTTCTGCGCCACTTCTCGCTCTTTGATTTGCTCTCCGGAGACGTTACGTTGTGCCATCCCTTTTGACGGCATGTTCTCCTGTTACAAAGTCCAATTTTGTGCATTCTGAAAATTTTCGCCATATTTTGGCCAATATATCAGGAGAACATGAAGTGGAAAGAGGTATACTAAATTTCAGCTTCAAAGGAAACGCCTTAAAGTTGCAAATCAGAGGCGCAGGCCTTCGAAGAGGCGTTCGAAAATTCTGCGTCTCTTCGTTAAACAGTCACTGTCTCGAAACTTCTGCGCCACTTCTCGCTCTTTGATTTGCTCTCCGGAGACGTTACTTTGTACCATCGCTTTCGACGGCATGTTCGCCTGTTACAAAGCCCAATTTTGTGCATTCTGAAAATTTTCGCCAGATTTTGGCCAATATACCAGGAGAACATGAAGTGGAAGGAGGTACACTAGATTTTAGCTTCAAATGCATCGCCTTAAAGTTGCAAATAAGAGTCGCAGGCCTTTCAAGAGGCGTTCTAAAATTCTGCGTCTCTTCGTTAAACAGTCACTGTCTCGAAACATCTGCGCCTTCTCGCTCTTTGATTTGCTCTCCGGAGACGTTACTTTGTGCCATCTCTGTCGACGGCATGTTTTCCTGTTACAAAGCCCAATTTTGTGCATTCTGAATATTTTCGCCAGATTGTGGCCAATATATCAGGAGAACATGAAGTAGAAGGAGGTACACTAGATTTCAGCTTCAAAGGCATCGCCTTAAAGTTGCAAATAAGAGGCGCAGGCCTTTCAAGAGGCGTTCTAAAATTCTGCGTCTCTTCGTTAAACAGTCACTGTCTCGAAACATCTGCGCCACTTCTCGCTCTTTGATTTGCTCTCCGGAGACGTTACGTTGTGCCATCCCTTTCGACGGCATGTTCTCCTGTTACAAAGTCCAATTTTGTGCATTCTGAAAATTTTCGCCATATTTTGGCCAATATATCAGGAGAACATGAAGTGGAAAGAGGTATACTAAATTTCAGCTTCAAAGGAAACGCCTTAAAGTTGCAAATCAGAGGCGCAGGCCTTTGAAGAGGCGTTCGAAAATTCTGCGTCTCTTCGTTAAACAGTCACTGTCTCGAAACTTCTGCGCCACTTCTCGCTCTTTGATTTGCTCTCCGGAGACGTTACTTTGTGCCATCGCTTTCGACGGCATGTTCGCCTGTTACAAAGCCCAATTTTGTGCATTCTGAAAATTTTCGCCAGATTGTGGCCAATATACCAGGACAACATGAAGTGGAAGGAGGTACACTAGATTTTAGCTTCAAATGCATCGCCTTAAAGTTGCAAATAAGAGTCGCAGGCCTTTCAAGAGGCGTTCTAAAATTCTGCGTCTCTTCGTTAAACAGTCACTGTCTCGAAACATCTGCGCCTTCTCGCTCTTTGATTTGCTCTCCGGAGACGTTACTTTGTGCCATCTCTGTCGACGGCATGTTGTCCTGTTACAAAGCCCAATTTTGTGCATTTTGAAAATTTTCGCCAGATTGTGGCCAATATGTCAGGAGAACATGAAGTGGAAGGAGGTATACTAGATTTCAGCTTCAAATGCATCGCCTTAAAGTTGCAAATAAGAGGCGCATGCCTTTCAAGAGGCGTTCGAAAATTCTGCGTCTCTTCGTTAAACAGTCACTGTCTCGAAACATCTGCGCCACATCTCGCTCTTTGATTTGCTCTCCGGAGATGTTACATTGTGCCATCTCTTTCGACGGCATGTTCTCCTGTTACAAAGTCCAATTTTGTGCATTCTGAAAATTTTCGCCAGATTTAGCCAACATATCAGGAGAACATGAAGTGGAAGGAGGTATACTAAATTTCAGCTTCAAAGGCATCGCATTAAAGTTGCAAATAAGAGGCGCGGGCCTTTCAAGAGGCGTTCTAAAATTCTGCGTCTCTTCGTTAAACAGTCACTGTCTCGAAACATCTGCGCCACTTCTCGCTCTTTGATTTGCTCTCCGGAGACGTTACGTTGTGCCATCCCTTTCGACGGCATGTTCTCCTGTTACAAAGTCCAATTTTGTGCATTCTGAAAATTTTCGCCAGATTTTGGCCAATATATCAGGAGAACATGAAGTAGAAGGAGGTACACTAGATTTCAGCTTCAAAGGCATCGCCTTAAAGTTGCAAATAAGAGGCGCAGGCCTTTCAAGAGGCGTTCGAAAATTCGGCGTCTCTTCGTTAAACAGTCACTGTCGCGAAACATCTGCGCCACTTCTCGCTCTTTGATTTGCACTCCGGAGCGTTACTTTGTCCATCTCTATCGACGGAATGTTGTCCTGTTACAAAGCCCAATCTTGTGCATTCTGAAAATTTTCGCCAGATTGTGGCCAATATATCAGGAGAACATGAAGTAGAAGGAGGCACACTAGATTTTAGCTTCAAATGCATCGCCTTAAAGTTGCAAATAAGAGGCGCAGGCCTTTCAAGAGGCGTTCGAAAATTCTGCGTCTCTTCGTTAAACAGTCACTGTCTCGAAACATCTGCGCCACTTCTCGCTCTTTGATTTGCTCTCCGGAGACGTTACGTTGTGCCATCTCTTTCGACGGCATGTTCTCCTGTTACAAAGTCCAATTTTGTGCATTCTGAAAATTTTCGCCAGATTTAGCCAACATATCAGGAGAACATGAAGTGGAAGGAGGTATACTAAATTTCAGCTTCAAAGGCATCGCATTAAAGTTGCAAATAAGAGGCGCGGGCCTTTCAAGAGGCGTTCTAAAGTTCTGCGTCTCTTCGTTAAGCAGTCACTGTCTCGAAACATCTGCGCCACTTCTCGCTCTTTGATTTGCTCTCCGGAGACGTTACGTTGTGCCATCCCTTTCGACGGCATGTTCTCCTGTTACAAAGTCCAATTTTGTGCATTCTGAAAATTTTCGCCAGATTTTGGCCAATATATCAGGAGAACATGAAGTAGAAGGAGGTACACTAGATTTCAACTTCAAAGGCATCGCCTTAAAGTTGCAAATAAGAGGCGCAGGCCTTTCAAGAGGCGTTCGAAAATTCTGCGTCTCTTCGTTAAACAGTCACTGTCGCGAAACATCTGCGCCACTTCTCGCTCTTTGATTTGCTCTCCGGAGACGTTACTTTGTGCCATCTCTGTCGACGGAATGTTGTCCTGTTACAAAGCCCAATCTTGTGCATTCTGAAAATTTTCGCCAGATTGTGGCCAATATATCAGGAGAACATGAAGTAGAAGGAGGCACACTAGATTTTAGCTTCAAATGCATCGCCTTAAAGTTGCAAATAAGAGGCGCAGGCCTTTCAAGAGGCGTTCTAAAATTCTGCGTCTCTTCGTTAAACAGTCACTGTCTCGAAACATCTGCGCCACTTCTCGCTCTTTGATTTGCTCTCCGGAGACGTTACATTGTGCCTTCTCTGTCGACGGCATGTTGTCCTGTTACAAAGCCCAATTTTATGCATTCGGAACATTTTCGCCCGATTGTGGCCAATATATCAGGAGAACATGAATTGGAAGGAGGTACACTAGATTTCAGCTTCAAAGGCATCGCCTTAAAGTTGCAAATAAGATGCGCAGGCCTTTCAAGAGGCGTTCGAAAATTCTGCCGCTCTTCGTTAAACAGTCACTGTCTCGAAACATCTGCGCCACTTCTCGCTCTTTCATTTGCTCTCCGGGGACGTTACTTTGTGCCATCTCTGTCGACGGCATGTTGTCCTGTTACAAAGCCCAATCTTGTGCATTCTGAAAATTTTCGCCAGATTGTGGCCAATATATCAGGAGAACATGAAGTAGAAGGAGGCACACTAGATTTCAGCTTCAAAGGCATCGCCTTAAAGATGCAAATAAGATGCGCAGGCCTTTCAAGAGGCGTTCGAAAATTCTGCGTCTCTTCGTTAAACAGTCACTGTCTCGAAACATCTGTGCCACTTCTCGCTCTTTGATTTGCTCTCCGGAGACGTTACGTTGTGCCATCCCTTTCGACGGCATGTTCTCCTGTTACAAAGTCCAATTTTGTGCATTCTGAAAATTTTCGCCAGATTTAGCCAACATATCAGGAGAACATGAACTGGAAGGAGGTATACTAAATTTCAGCTTCAAAGGCATCGCATTAAAGTTGCAAATAAGAGGCGCGGGCCTTTCAAGAGGCGTTCTAAAATTCTGCGTCTCTTCGTTAAACAGTCACTGTCTCGAAACTTCTGCGCCACTTCTCGCTCTTTGATTTGCTCTCCGGAGACGTTACGTTGTGCCATCCCTTTCGACGGCATGTTCTCCTGTTACAAAGTCCAATTTTGTGCATTCTGGAAATTTTCGCCATATTTTGGCCAATATATCAGGAGAACATGAAGTGGAAAGAGGTATACTAAATTTCAGCTTCAAAGGAAACGCCTTAAAGTTGCAAATCAGAGGCGCAGGCCTTCGAAGAGGCGTTCGAAAATTCTGCGTCTCTTCGTTAAACAGTCACTGTCTCGAAACTTCTGCGCCACTTCTCGCTCTTTGATTTGCTCTCCGGAGACGTTACTTTGTACCATCGCTTTCGACGGCATGTTCGCCTGTTACAAAGCCCAATTTTGTGCATTCTGAAAATTTTCGCCAGATTTTGGCCAATATACCAGGAGAACATGAAGTGGAAGGAGGTACACTAGATTTTAGCTTCAAATGCATCGCCTTAAAGTTGCAAATAAGAGTCGCAGGCCTTTCAAGAGGCGTTCTAAAATTCTGCGTCTCTTCGTTAAACAGTCACTGTCTCGAAACATCTGCGCCTTCTCGCTCTTTGATTTGCTCTCCGGAGACGTTACTTTGTGCCATCTCTGTCGACGGCATGTTTTCCTGTTACAAAGCCCAATTTTGTGCATTCTGAATATTTTCGCCAGATTGTGGCCAATATATCAGGAGAACATGAAGTAGAAGGAGGTACACTAGATTTCAGCTTCAAAGGCATCGCCTTAAAGTTGCAAATAAGAGGCGCAGGCCTTTCAATAGGCGTTCTAAAATTCTGCGTCTCTTCGTTAAACAGTCACTGTCTCGAAACATCTGCGCCACTTCTCGCTCTTTGATTTGCTCTCCGGAGACGTTACGTTGTGCCATCCCTTTCGACGGCATGTTCTCCTGTTACAAAGTCCAATTTTGTGCATTCTGAAAATTTTCGCCATATTTTGGCCAATATATCAGGAGAACATGAAGTGGAAAGAGGTATACTAAATTTCAGCTTCAAAGGAAACGCCTTAAAGTTGCAAATCAGAGGCGCAGGCCTTTGAAGAGGCGTTCGAAAATTCTGCGTCTCTTCGTTAAACAGTCACTGTCTCGAAACTTCTGCGCCACTTCTCGCTCTTTGATTTGCTCTCCGGAGACGTTACTTTGTGCCATCGCTTTCGACGGCATGTTCGCCTGTTACAAAGCCCAATTTTGTGCATTCTGAAAATTTTCGCCAGATTGTGGCCAATATACCAGGAGAACATGAAGTGGAAGGAGGTACACTAGATTTTAGCTTCAAATGCATCGCCTTAAAGTTGCAAATAAGAGGCGCAGGCCTTTGAAGAGGCGTTCGAAAATTCTGCGTCTCTTCGTTAAAACAGTCACTGTCTCGAAACATCTGCGCCACTTCTCGCTCTTTGATTTGCTCTCCGGGGACGTTACTTTGTGCCATCTCTGTCGACGGCATGTTGTCCTGTTACAAAGCCCAATCTTGTGCATTCTGAAAATTTTCGCCAGATTGTGGCCAATATATCAGGAGAACATGAAGTAGAAGGAGGCACACTAGATTTTAGCTTCAAATGCATCGCCTTAAAGTTGCAAATAAGAGGCGCAGGCCTTTCAAGAGGCGTTCTAAAATTCTGCGTCTCTTCGTTAAACAGTCACTGTCTCGAAACATCTGCGCCACTTCTCGCTCTTTGATTTGCTCTCCGGGGACGTTACATTGTGCCTTCTCTGTCGACGGCATGTTGTCCTGTTACAAAGCCCAATTTTGTGCATTCTGAAAATTTTCGCCCGATTGTGGCCAATATATCAGGAGAACATGAATTGGAAGGAGGTACACTAGATTTCAGCTTCAAAGGCATCGCCTTAAAGTTGCAAATAAGATGCGCAGGCCTTTCAAGAGGCGTTCGAAAATTCTGCCGCTCTTCGTTAAACAGTCACTGTCTCGAAACATCTGCGCCACTTCTCGCTCTTTGATTTGCTCTCCGGGGACGTTACTTTGTGCCATCTCTGTCGACGGCATGTTGTCCTGTTACAAAGCCCAATCTTATGCATTCTGAAAATTTTCGCCAGATTGTGGCCAATATATCAGGAGAACATGAAGTAGAAGGAGGTACACTAGATTTCAGCTTCAAAGGCATCGCCTTAAAGTTGCAAATAAGATGCGCAGGCCTTTCAAGAGGCGTTCGAAAATTCTGCCGCTCTTCGCTAAACAGTCACTGTCTCGAAACATCTGCGCCACTTCTCGCTCTTTGATTTCCTCTCCGGGGACGTTACTTCGTGCCATCTCTGTCGACGGCATGTTGTCCTGTTACAAAGCCCAATCTTGAAGTAGAAGGAGGCACTCGCCAGATTGTGGCCAATATATCAGGAGAACATGAAGTAGAAGGAGGCACACTAGATTTTAGCTTCAAATGCATCGCCTTAAAGTTGCAAATAAGAGGCGCAGGCCTTTCAAGAGGCGTTCGAAAGTTCTGCGTCTCTTCGTTAAGCAGTCACTGTCTCGAAACATCTGCGCCACTTCTCGCTCTTTGATTTGCTCTCCGGAGACGTTACGTTGTGCCATCCCTTTCGACGGCATGTTCTCCTGTTACAAAGTCCAATTTTGTGCATTCTGAAAATTTTCGCCAGATTTTGGCCAATATATCAGGAGAACATGAAGTAGAAGGAGGTACACTAGATTTCAGCTTCAAAGGCATCGCCTTAAAGTTGCAAATAAGAGGCGCAGGCCTTTCAAGAGGCGTTCGAAAATTCTGCGTCTCTTCGTTAAACAGTCACTGTCGCGAAACATCTGCGCCACTTCTCGCTCTTTGATTTGCTCTCCGGAGACGTTACTTTGTGCCATCTCTGTCGACGGAATGTTGTCCTGTTACAAAGCCCAATCTTGTGCATTCTGAAAATTTTCGCCAGATTGTGGCCAATATATCAGGAGAACATGAAGTAGAAGGAGGCACACTAGATTTTAGCTTCAAATGCATCGCCTTAAAGTTGCAAATAAGAGGCGCAGGCCTTTCAAGAGGCGTTCTAAAATTCTGCGTCTCTTCGTTAAACAGTCACTGTCTCGAAACATCTGCGCCACTTCTCGCTCTTTGATTTGCTCTCCGGAGACGTTACTTTGTGCCATCTCTGTCGACGGCATGTTGTCCTGTTACAAAGCCCAATCTTATGCATTCTGAAAATTTTCGCCAGATTGTGGCCAATATATCAGGAGAACATGAAGTAGAAGGAGGCACACTAGATTTCAGCTTCAAAGGCATCGCCTTAAAGATGCAAATAAGATGCGCAGGCCTTTCAAGAGGCGTTCGAAAATTCTGCCGCTCTTCGTTAAACAGTCACTGTCTCGAAACATCTGCGCCACTTCTCGCTCTTTGATTTGCTCTCCGGGGACGTTACTTTGTGCCATCTCTGTCGACGGCATGTTGTCCTGTTACAAAGCCCAATCTTATGCATTCTGAAAATTTTCGCCAGATTGTGGCCAATATATCAGGAGAACATGAAGTAGAAGGAGGTACACTAGATTTCAGCTTCAAAGGCATCGCCTTAAAGTTGCAAATAAGATGCGCAGGCCTTTCAAGAGGCGTTCGAAAATTCTGCGTCTCTTCGTTAAACAGTCACTGTCTCGAAACATCTGCGCCACTTCTCGCTCTTTGATTTGCTCTCCGGAGACGTTACGTTGTGCCATCTCTTTCGACGGCATGTTCTCCTGTTACAAAGTCCAATTTTGTGCATTCTGAAAATTTTCGCCAGATTTAGCCAACATATCAGGAGAACATGAAGTGGAAGGAGGTATACTAAATTTCAGCTTCAAAGGCATCGCATTAAAGTTGCAAATAAGAGGCGCGGGCCTTTCAAGAGGCGTTCTAAAGTTCTGCGTCTCTTCGTTAAGCAGTCACTGTCTCGAAACATCTGCGCCACTTCTCGCTCTTTGATTTGCTCTCCGGAGACGTTACGTTGTGCCATCCCTTTCGACGGCATGTTCTCCTGTTACAAAGTCCAATTTTGTGCATTCTGAAAATTTTCGCCAGATTTTGGCCAATATATCAGGAGAACATGAAGTAGAAGGAGGTACACTAGATTTCAACTTCAAAGGCATCGCCTTAAAGTTGCAAATAAGAGGCGCAGGCCTTTCAAGAGGCGTTCGAAAATTCTGCGTCTCTTCGTTAAACAGTCACTGTCGCGAAACATCTGCGCCACTTCTCGCTCTTTGATTTGCTCTCCGGAGACGTTACTTTGTGCCATCTCTGTCGACGGAATGTTGTCCTGTTACAAAGCCCAATCTTGTGCATTCTGAAAATTTTCGCCAGATTGTGGCCAATATATCAGGAGAACATGAAGTAGAAGGAGGCACACTAGATTTTAGCTTCAAATGCATCGCCTTAAAGTTGCAAATAAGAGGCGCAGGCCTTTCAAGAGGCGTTCTAAAATTCTGCGTCTCTTCGTTAAACAGTCACTGTCTCGAAACATCTGCGCCACTTCTCGCTCTTTGATTTGCTCTCCGGAGACGTTACATTGTGCCTTCTCTGTCGACGGCATGTTGTCCTGTTACAAAGCCCAATTTTATGCATTCGGAACATTTTCGCCCGATTGTGGCCAATATATCAGGAGAACATGAATTGGAAGGAGGTACACTAGATTTCAGCTTCAAAGGCATCGCCTTAAAGTTGCAAATAAGATGCGCAGGCCTTTCAAGAGGCGTTCGAAAATTCTGCCGCTCTTCGTTAAACAGTCACTGTCTCGAAACATCTGCGCCACTTCTCGCTCTTTCATTTGCTCTCCGGGGACGTTACTTTGTGCCATCTCTGTCGACGGCATGTTGTCCTGTTACAAAGCCCAATCTTGTGCATTCTGAAAATTTTCGCCAGATTGTGGCCAATATATCAGGAGAACATGAAGTAGAAGGAGGCACACTAGATTTCAGCTTCAAAGGCATCGCCTTAAAGATGCAAATAAGATGCGCAGGCCTTTCAAGAGGCGTTCGAAAATTCTGCGTCTCTTCGTTAAACAGTCACTGTCTCGAAACATCTGTGCCACTTCTCGCTCTTTGATTTGCTCTCCGGAGACGTTACGTTGTGCCATCCCTTTCGACGGCATGTTCTCCTGTTACAAAGTCCAATTTTGTGCATTCTGAAAATTTTCGCCAGATTTAGCCCACATATCAGGAGAACATGAACTGGAAGGAGGTATACTAAATTTCAGCTTCAAAGGCATCGCATTAAAGTTGCAAATAAGAGGCGCGGGCCTTTCAAGAGGCGTTCTAAAATTCTGCGTCTCTTCGTTAAACAGTCACTGTCTCGAAACTTCTGCGCCACTTCTCGCTCTTTGATTTGCTCTCCGGAGACGTTACGTTGTGCCATCCCTTTCGACGGCATGTTCTCCTGTTACAAAGTCCAATTTTGTGCATTCTGGAAATTTTCGCCATATTTTGGCCAATATATCAGGAGAACATGAAGTGGAAAGAGGTATACTAAATTTCAGCTTCAAAGGAAACGCCTTAAAGTTGCAAATCAGAGGCGCAGGCCTTCGAAGAGGCGTTCGAAAATTCTGCGTCTCTTCGTTAAACAGTCACTGTCTCGAAACTTCTGCGCCACTTCTCGCTCTTTGATTTGCTCTCCGGAGACGTTACTTTGTACCATCGCTTTCGACGGCATGTTCGCCTGTTACAAAGCCCAATTTTGTGCATTCTGAAAATTTTCGCCAGATTTTGGCCAATATACCAGGAGAACATGAAGTGGAAGGAGGTACACTAGATTTTAGCTTCAAATGCATCGCCTTAAAGTTGCAAATAAGAGTCGCAGGCCTTTCAAGAGGCGTTCTAAAATTCTGCGTCTCTTCGTTAAACAGTCACTGTCTCGAAACATCTGCGCCTTCTCGCTCTTTGATTTGCTCTCCGGAGACGTTACTTTGTGCCATCTCTGTCGACGGCATGTTTTCCTGTTACAAAGCCCAATTTTGTGCATTCTGAATATTTTCGCCAGATTGTGGCCAATATATCAGGAGAACATGAAGTAGAAGGAGGTACACTAGATTTCAGCTTCAAAGGCATCGCCTTAAAGTTGCAAATAAGAGGCGCAGGCCTTTCAATAGGCGTTCTAAAATTCTGCGTCTCTTCGTTAAACAGTCACTGTCTCGAAACATCTGCGCCACTTCTCGCTCTTTGATTTGCTCTCCGGAGACGTTACGTTGTGCCATCCCTTTCGACGGCATGTTCTCCTGTTACAAAGTCCAATTTTGTGCATTCTGAAAATTTTCGCCATATTTTGGCCAATATATCAGGAGAACATGAAGTGGAAAGAGGTATACTAAATTTCAGCTTCAAAGGAAACGCCTTAAAGTTGCAAATCAGAGGCGCAGGCCTTTGAAGAGGCGTTCGAAAATTCTGCGTCTCTTCGTTAAACAGTCACTGTCTCGAAACTTCTGCGCCACTTCTCGCTCTTTGATTTGCTCTCCGGAGACGTTACTTTGTGCCATCGCTTTCGACGGCATGTTCGCCTGTTACAAAGCCCAATTTTGTGCATTCTGAAAATTTTCGCCAGATTGTGGCCAATATACCAGGAGAACATGAAGTGGAAGGAGGTACACTAGATTTTAGCTTCAAATGCATCGCCTTAAAGTTGCAAATAAGAGGCGCAGGCCTTTGAAGAGGCGTTCGAAAATTCTGCGTCTCTTCGTTAAACAGTCACTGTCTCGAAACTTCTGCGCCACTTCTCGCTCTTTGATTTGCTCTCCGGAGACGTTACGTTGTGCCATCTCTTTCGACGGCATGTTCTCCTGTTACAAAGCCCAATTTTGTGCATTCTGAAAATTTTCGCCCGATTGTGGCCAATATATCAGGAGAACATGAAGTAGAAGGAGGTACACTAGATTTCAGCTTCAAAGGCATCGCCTTAAAGTTGCAAATAAGAGGCGCAGGCCTTTCAGGAGGCGTTCGAAAATTCTGCGTCTCTTCGTTAAAGAGTCACTGTCGCGAAACATCTGCGCCACTTCTCGCTCTTTGATTTGCTCTCCGGAGACGTTACTTTGTGCCATCTCTGTCGACGGAATGTTGTCCTGTTACAAAGCCCAATCTTGTGCATTCTGAAAATTTTCGCCAGATTGTGGCCAATATATCAGGAGAACATGAAGTAGAAGGACGCACACTAGATTTTAGCTTCAAATGCATCGCCTTAAAGTTGCAAATAAGAGGCGCATGCCTTTCAAGAGGCGTTCGAAAATTCTGCGTCTCTTCGTTAAACAGTCACTGTCTCGAAACATCTGCGCCACATCTCGCTCTTTGATTTGCTCTCCGGAGATGTTACATTGTGCCATCTCTTTCGACGGCATGTTCTCCTGTTACAAAGTCCAATTTTGTGCATTCTGAAAATTTTCGCCAGATTTAGCCAACATATCAGGAGAACATGAAGTGGAAGGAGGTATACTAAATTTCAGCTTCAAAGGCATCGCATTAAAGTTGCAAATAAGAGGCGCGGGCCTTTCAAGAGGCGTTCTAAAATTCTGCGTCTCTTCGTTAAACAGTCACTGTCTCGAAACATCTGCGCCACTTCTCGCTCTTTGATTTGCTCTCCGGAGACGTTACGTTGTGCCATCTCTTTCGACGGCATGTTCTCCTGTTACAAAGCCCAATTTTGTGCATTCTGAAAATTTTCGCCCGATTGTGGCCAATATATCAGGAGAACATGAAGTAGAAGGAGGTACACTAGATTTCAGCTTCAAAGGCATCGCCTTAAAGTTGCAAATAAGAGGCGCAGGCCTTTCAGGAGGCGTTCGAAAATTCTGCGTCTCTTCGTTAAAGAGTCACTGTCGCGAAACATCTGCGCCACTTCTC
>NW_027485770.1:0-31107 GCF_050908995.1 Andrena cerasifolii
TCAGGAGAACATGAAGTCAAAAGAGGTATACTGAATTTCAGCTTCACAGGCATCGCCTTAAAGTTGCAAATAAGAGGCGCAGGCCTTTCAAGAGGCTTTCGAAAATTCTGCGTCTCTTCCTGAATCAGTCACTGTCTCGAAACATCTGCGCCACATCTCGCTCTTTGATTTGCTCTCCGGAGACGTTACTTTGTGCCATCTCTTTCGACAGCATGTTCTCCTGTTACAAAGCCCAATTTTGTGCATTCTGAAAATTTTCGCTAGATTTTGGCCAATATATCAGGAAAACATGAAGTGGAAAGAGGTATACTAAATTTCAGCTTCAAAGGCATCGCTTAAATGTATCAAATCTGAGGCGCAGGCCTTTCAAGTGGCGTTCGAAAATTGTACGACTCTTCGCTAAACAGTCACTGTCTCGAAACATCTGCGCCACTTCTCGCTCATTGATTTGCCCTCCGGAGACGTTACTTTGTGCCATCTCTTTCGACGGCATGTTCACCTGTTACAAAGCCCAATTCTGTGGATTCTGAAAATTTTCGCCAGATTTTGGCCAATATATCAGGAGAACATGAAGTGGAAAGAGGTATACTAAATTTCAGCTTCAAAGGCATCGCCTTAAACTTGCAATTAGGAGGTGCAGGCGTTTCAAGAGGCGTTCGAAAATTATGCGTCTCTTCGTTAAACAGTCACTGTCTCGAAACACCTGCTCCACTTCTCGCTCTTTCGTTTGATGTCCGGAGACGTTACATTGTTCCATTTCTTTCGAAGGCATGTTCTCCTGTTACAAAGCTCAATTTTGTGTATTCTCGAAATTTTCGCCAGATTTTGGCCAATATATCAGGAGAAAATGATGTGGAAAGAGGTATACTAAATTTCAGCTTCAAAGGCTCCGCCTTAAAGTTGCAAATCAGAGGCGCAGGCCTTTCAAGAGGCGTTCGAAAATTCTGCGTGTCTTCGTTAAACAGTCACTGTCTCGAAACATCTGCGCCACTTCTCGCTCATTGATTTGCCCTCCGGAGACGTTACTTTGTGCCATCTCTTTCGACGGCATGTTCTCCTGTTACAAAGCCCAATTTTGTGTATTCTCGAAATTTTCGCCAGATTTTGGCCAATAAATCAGGAGAAAATGAAGCGGAAAGAGGTATACTAAATTTCAGCTTCAAAGGCATCGCCATAAAGATGCACATAAGAGGCGCAGGCCTTTCAAGAGGCGTTCGAAAGTTCTGCGTCTCTTCGTTATTCAGTCACTGTCTCGAAACATCTGCGCCACATCTCGCTCTTTGATTTGTTCTCCGGAGACGTTACTTTGTGCCATCTCTTTCGACGGCATGTTCTCCTGTTACAAAGCTCAATTTTGTGTATTCTCGAAATTTTCGCCAAATTTTGGCCAATATATCAGGAGAAAATGAAGTGGAAAGAGGTATACTAAATTTCAGCTTCAAAGGCATCGCCTTAAAGATGCACATAAGAGGCGCAGGCCTTTCAAGAGGCGTTCGAAAGTTCTGCGTCTCTTCGTTATTCAGTCACTGTCTCGAAACATCTGCGCCACATCTCGCTCTTTGATTTGCTCTCCGGAGACGTTACTTTGTGCCATCTCTTTCGACGGCATGTTCCCCTGTTACAAAGCCCAATGCTGTGCATTCTGAAAATTTTCGCTAGATTTTGGCCAATATATCAGGAAAACATGAAGTGGAAAGAGGTATACTAAATTTCAGCTTCAAAGGCATCGCTTAAATGTATCAAATCAGAGGCGCAGGCCTTTCAAGAGGCGTTCGAAAATTGTGCGACTCTTCGTTAAACAGTCCCTGTCTTGAAACATCTGCGCCACTTCTCGCTCATTGATTTGCCCTCCGGAGACCGTTACTTTGTGCCATCTCTTTCGACGGCATGTTCTCCTGTTACAAAGCCCAATTCTGTGCATTCTGAAAATTTTCGCTAGATTTTGGCCAATATATCAGGAAAACATGAAGTGGAAAGAGGTATACTAAGTTTCAGCTTCAAAGGCATCGCCTTAAAGTTGCAATTAAGAGGCGCAGGCCTTTCAAGAGGATTTCGAAAATTATGCGTCTCTTCGTGAAACAGTCACTGTCTCGAAACACCTGCGCCACTTCTCGCTCTTTCGTTTGCTGTCCGGAGACGATACATTGTTCCACCTCTTTCGACGGCAGGTTCTCTTGTTACAAAGCTCAATTTTGTGTATTCTCGAAATTTTCGCCAGATTTTGGCCAATATATCAGGAGAAAATGAAGTGGAAAGAGGTATACTAAATTTCAGCTTCAAAGGCATCGCTTTAAGTTGCAATTACGAGGCGCAGGCCTTTCAAGAGGCTTTCGAAAATTTTGCGTCTCTTCGTTAAACAGTCACTGTCTCGAAACATCTGCGCCACTTCTCGCTCATTGATTTGCCCTCCGGAGACGTTACTTTGTGCCATCTCTTTCGACGGCATGTTCTCCTGTTACAAAGCCCAATTCTGTGCATTCTGAAGATTTTCGCCAGATTTTGGCCAATATATCAGGAGAACATGAAGTGGAAAGAGGTATACTAAATTTCAGCTTCAAGGGCATCGCCTTAAAGTTGCAAATCAGAGGCGCAGGCCTTTCAAGAGGCGTTCGAAAGTTCTGCGTCTCTTCGTTATTCAGTCACTGTCTCGAAACATCTGCGCCGCATCTCGCTCTTTGATTTGTTCTCCGGAGACGTTACTTTGTGCCATCTCTTTCGACGGCATGTTCTCCTGTTACAAAGCCCAATTTTGTGCATTCTGAAAATTTTCGCCAGATTTTGGCCAATATATCAGGAGAACATGAAGTCAAAAGAGGTATACTAAATTTCAGCTTCAAAGGCATCGCCTTAAAGTTGCAAATAAGAGGCGCAGGCCTTTCAAGAGGCTTTCGAAAATTCTGCGTCTCTTCGTTAATCAGTCACTGTCTCGAAACATCTGCGCCACATCTCGCTCTTTGATTTGCTCTCCGGAGACGTTACTTTGTGCCATCTCTTTCGACGGCATGTTCTCCTGTTACAAAGCCCAATTCTGTGCATTCTGAAAATTTTCGCTAGATTTTGGCCAATATATCAGGAAAACATGAAGTGGAAAGAGGTATACTAAATTTCAGCTTCAAAGGCATCGCTTAAATGTATCAAATCAGAGGCGCAGGCCTTTCAAGAGGCGTTCGAAAATTGTGCGACTCTTCGTTAAACAGTCCCTGTCTTGAAACATCTGCGCCACTTCTCGCTCATTGATTTGCCCTCCGGAGACCGTTACTTTGTGCCATCTCTTTCGACGGCATGTTCTCCTGTTACAAAGCCCAATTCTGTGCATTCTGAAAATTTTCGCCAGATTTTGGCCAATATATCAGGAGAACATGAAGTGGAAAGAGGTATACTAAATTTCAGCTTCAAAGGCATCGCCTTAAAGTTGCAATTAAGAGGCGCAGGACTTTCAAGAGGATTTCGAAAATTATGCGTCTCTTCGTGAAACAGTCACTGTCTCGAAACACCTGCGCCACTTCTCGCTCTTTCGTTTGCTGTCCGGAGACGTTACATTGTTCCACCTCTTTCGACGGCAGGTTCTCCTGTTACAAAGCTCAATTTTGTGTATTCTCGAAATTTTCGCCAGATTTTGGCCAATATATCAGGAGAAAATGAAGTGGAAAGAGGTATACTAAATTTCAGCTTCAAAGGCATCGCCTTAAAGTTGCAATTATGAGGCGCAGGCCTTTCATGAGGCTTTCGAAAATTTTGCGTCTCTTCGTTAAACAGTCACTGTCTCGAAACATCTGCGCCACTTCTCGCTCATTGATTTGCCCTCCGGAGACGTTACTTTGTGCCATCTCTTTCGACGGCATGTTCTCCTGTTACAAAGCCCAATTCTGTGCATTCTGAAAATTTTCGCCAGATTTTGGCCAATATATCAGGAGAACATGAAGTGGAAAGAGGTATACTAAATTTCAGCTTCAAAGGAAACGCCTTAAAGTTGCAAATCAGAGGCGCAGGCCATTCAGGAGGCGTTCGAAAATTCTGCGTCTCTTCGTTAATCAGTCACTGTCTCGAAACATCTGCGCCACATCTCGCTCTTTGATTTGCTCTCCGGAGATGTTACTTTGTGCCATCTCTTTCGACGGCATGTTCTCCTGTTACAAAGCCCAATTCTGTGCATTCTGAAAATTTTCGCCAGATTTTGGCCAATATATCAGGAGAACATGAAGTGGAAAGAGGTATACTAAATTTCAGCTTCAAAGGCATCGCCTTAAAGTTGCAATTAAGAGGCGCAGGACTTTCAAGAGGATTTCGAAAATTCTGCGTCTCTTCGTTAATCAGTCACTGTCTCGAAACATCTGCGCCACATCTCGCTCTTTGATTTGCTCTCCGGAGACGTTACTTTGTGCCATCTCTTTCGACGGCATGTTCTCCTGTTACAAAGCCCAATTCTGTGCATTCTGAAAATTTTCGCTAGATTTTGGCCAATATATCAGGAAAACATGAAGTGGAAAGAGGTATACTAAATTTCAGCTTCAAAGGCATCGCTTAAATGTATCAAATCAGAGGCGCAGGCCTTTCAAGAGGCGTTCGAAAATTGTGCGACTCTTCGTTAAACAGTCCCTGTCTTGAAACATCTGCGCCACTTCTCGCTCATTGATTTGCCCTCCGGAGACCGTTACTTTGTGCCATCTCTTTCGACGGCATGTTCTCCTGTTACAAAGCCCAATTCTGTGCATTCTGAAAATTTTCGCCAGATTTTGGCCAATATATCAGGAGAACATGAAGTGGAAAGAGGTATACTAAATTTCAGCTTCAAAGGCATCGCCTTAAAGTTGCAATTAAGAGGCGCAGGACTTTCAAGAGGATTTCGAAAATTATGCGTCTCTTCGTGAAACAGTCACTGTCTCGAAACACCTGCGCCACTTCTCGCTCTTTCGTTTGCTGTCCGGAGACGTTACATTGTTCCACCTCTTTCGACGGCAGGTTCTCCTGTTACAAAGCTCAATTTTGTGTATTCTCGAAATTTTCGCCAGATTTTGGCCAATATATCAGGAGAAAATGAAGTGGAAAGAGGTATACTAAATTTCAGCTTCAAAGGCATCGCCTTAAAGTTGCAATTACGAGGCGCAGGCCTTTCATGAGGCTTTCGAAAATTTTGCGTCTCTTCGTTAAACAGTCACTGTCTCGAAACATCTGCGCCACTTCTCGCTCATTGATTTGCCCTCCGGAGACGTTACTTTGTGCCATCTCTTTCGACGGCATGTTCTCCTGTTACAAAGCCCAATTCTGTGCATTCTGAAAATTTTCGCCAGATTTTGGCCAATATATCAGGAGAACATGAAGTGGAAAGAGGTATACTAAATTTCAGCTTCAAAGGAAACGCCTTAAAGTTGCAAATCAGAGGCGCAGGCCATTCAGGAGGCGTTCGAAAATTCTGCGTCTCTTCGTTAATCAGTCACTGTCTCGAAACATCTGCGCCACATCTCGCTCTTTGATTTGCTCTCCGGAGATGTTACTTTGTGCCATCTCTTTCGACGGCATGTTCTCCTGTTACAAAGCCCAATTCTGTGCATTCTGAAAATTTTCGTCAGATTTTGGCCAATATATCAGGAGAACATGAAGTGGAAAGAGGTATACTAAATTTCAGCTTCAAAGGCATCGCCTTAAAGTTGCAATTAAGAGGCGCAGGACTTTCAAGAGGATTTCGAAAATTATGCGTCTCTTCGTGAAACAGTCACTGTCTCGAAACACCTGCGCCACTTCTCGCTCTTTCGTTTGCTGTCCGGAGACGTTACATTGTTCCACCTCTTTCGACGGCAGGTTCTCCTGTTACAAAGCTCAATTTTGTGTATTCTCGAAATTTTCGCCAGATTTTGGCCAATATATCAGGAGAAAATGAAGTGGAAAGAGGTATACTAAATTTCAGCTTCAAAGGCATCGCCTTAAAGTTGCAAATCAGAGGCGCAGGCCATTCAGGAGGCGTTCGAAAATTCTGCGTCTCTTCGTTAATCAGTCACTGTCTCGAAACATCTGCGCCACATCTCGCTCTTTGATTTGCTCTCCGGAGATGTTACTTTGTGCCATCTCTTTCGACGGCATGTTCTCCTGTTACAAAGCCCAATTCTGTGCATTCTGAAAATTTTCGCCAGATATTGGCCAATATATCAGGAGAACATGAAGTGGAAAGAGGTATACTAAATTTCAGCTTCAAAGGCATCGCCTTAAACTTGCAATTAAGAGGCGCAGGCCATTCAGGAGGCGTTCGAAAATTCTGCGTCTCTTCGTGGAACAGTCACTGTCTCGAAACACTTGCGCCACTTCTCGCTCTTTGATTTGCTCTCCGGAGACATTACTTTGTTCCATCTCTTTCGACTGCATGTTCTCCTGTTACAAAGCCCAATTTTGTGTATTCTCGAAATTTTCGCAAGATTTTGGCCAATAAATCAGGAGAACATGAAGTCAAAAGAGGTATACTAAATTTCAGCTTCAAAGGCATCGCCTTAAAGTTGCAAATCAGAGGCGCAGGCCTTTCAAGAGGCGTTCGAAAATTCTGCGTGTCTTCGTTAAACAGTCACTGTCTCGAAATATCTGCGCCACTTCTCGCTCATTGATTTGCCCTCCGGAGACGTTACTTTGTGCCATCTCTTTCGACGGCATGTTCTCCTGTTACAAAGCCCAATTCTGTGCATTCTGAAAATTTTCGCCAGATTTTGGCCAATATATCAGGAGAACATGAAGTGGAAAGAGGTATACTAAATTTCAGCTTCAAAGGAAACGCCTTAAAGTTGCAAATCAGAGGCGCAGGCCTTTCAAGAGGCTTTCGAAAATTTTGCGTCTCTTCGTTAAACAGTCACTGTCTCGAAACATCTGCGCCACTTCTCGCTCATTGATTTGCCCTCCGGAGACGTTACTTTGTGCCATCTCTTTCGACGGCATGTTCTCCTGTTACAAAGCCCAATTCTGTGCATTCTGAAAATTTTCGCCAGATTTTGGCCAATATATCAGGAGAACATGAAGTGGAAAGAGGTATACTAAATTTCAGCTTCAAAGGAAACGCCTTAAAGTTGCAAATCAGAGGCGCAGGCCATTCAGGAGGCGTTCGAAAATTCTGCGTCTCTTCGTTAATCAGTCACTGTCTCGAAACATCTGCGCCACATCTCGCTCTTTGATTTGCTCTCCGGAGATGTTACTTTGTGCCATCTCTTTCGACGGCATGTTCTCCTGTTACAAAGCCCAATTCTGTGCATTCTGAAAATTTTCGCCAGATTTTGGCCAATATATCAGGAGAACATGAAGTGGAAAGAGGTATACTAAATTTCAGCTTCAAAGGCATCGCCTTAAACTTGCAATTAAGAGGCGCAGGCCATTCAGGAGGCGTTCGAAAATTCTGCGTCTCTTCGTGGAACAGTCACTGTCTCGAAACACTTGCGCCACTTCTCGCTCTTTGATTTGCTCTCCGGAGACATTACTTTGTTCCATCTCTTTCGACTGCATGTTCTCCTGTTACAAAGCCCAATTTTGTGTATTCTCGAAATTTTCGCAAGATTTTGGCCAATAAATCAGGAGAACATGAAGTCAAAAGAGGTATACTAAATTTCAGCTTCAAAGGCATCGCCTTAAAGTTGCAAATCAGAGGCGCAGGCCTTTCAAGAGGCGTTCGAAAATTCTGCGTGTCTTCGTTAAACAGTCACTGTCTCGAAATATCTGCGCCACTTCTTGCTCTTTGATTTGCTCTCCAGAGACGTTACTTTGTGCCATCTCTTTCGACGGCATGTTCTCCTGTTACAAAGACCAATTTTGAGCATTCTGAAAATTTTCGCCAGATTTTGGCCAATATATCAGGAGAACATGAAGCCAAAAGAGGTATACTGAATTTCAGCTTCACAGGCATCGCCTTAAAGTTGCAAATAAGAGGCGCAGGCCTTTCAAGAGGCTTTCGAAAATTCTGCGTCTCTTCCTGAATCAGTCACTGTCTCGAAACATCTGCGCCACATCTCGCTCTTTGATTTGCTCTCCGGAGACGTTACTTTGTGCCATCTCTTTCGACAGCATGTTCTCCTGTTACAAAGCCCAATTTTGTGCATTCTGAAAATTTTCGCTAGATTTTGGCCAATATATCAGGAAAACATGAAGTGGAAAGAGGTATACTAAATTTCAGCTTCAAAGGCATCGCTTAAATGTATCAAATCAGAGGCGCAGGCCTTTCAAGAGGCGTTCGAAAATTGTACGACTCTTCGCTAAACAGTCACTGTCTCGAAACATCTGCGCCACTTCTCGCTCATTGATTTGCCCTCCGGAGACGTTACTTTGTGCCATTTCTTTCGACGGCATGTTCTCCTGTTACAAAGCCCAATTCTGTGGATTCTGAAAATTTTCGCCAGATTTTGGCCAATATATCAGAAGAACATGAAGTGGAAAGAGGTATACTAAATTTCAGCTTCAAAGGCATCGCCTTAAACTTGCAATTAAGAGGTGCAGGCGTTTCAAGAGGCGTTCGAAAATTCTACGTCTCTTCGTTAAACACTCACTGTCTCGAAACACCTGCTCCACTTCTCGCTCTTTCGTTTGCTGTCCGGAGACGTTACATTGTTCCATTTCTTTCGAAGGCATGTTCTCCTGTTACAAAGCTCAATTTTGTGTATTCTCGAAATTTTCGCCAGATTTTGGCCAATATATCAGGAGAAAATGATGTGGAAAGAGGTATACTAAATTTCAGCTTCAAAGGCTCCGCCTTAAAGTTGCAAATCAGAGGCGCAGGCCTTTCAAGAGGCGTTCGAAAATTCTGCGTGTCTTCGTTAAACAGTCACTGTCTCGAAACATCTGCGCCACTTCTCGCTCATTGATTTGCCCTCCGGAGACGTTACTTTGTGCCATCTCTTTCGACGGCATGTTCTCCTGTTACAAAGCCCAATTTTGTGCATTCTGAAAATTTTCGCCACATTTTAGCCAATATATCAGGAGAACATGAAGTCAAAAGAGGTATACTAAATTTCAGCTTCAAAGGCATCGCCTTAAAGTTGCAAATAAGAGGCGCAGGCCTTTCAAGAGGCGTTCGAAAATTCTGCGTCTCTTCGTTAATCAGTCACTGTCTCGAAACATCTGCGCCACATCTCGCTCATTGATTTGCCCTCCGGAGACGTTACTTTGTGCCATCTCTTTCGACGGCATGTTCTCCTGTTACAAAGCCCAATTCTGTGCATTCTGAAAATTTTCGCCAGATTTTGGCCAATATATCAGGAGAACATGAAGTGGAAAGAGGTATACTAAATTTCAGCTTCAAAGGAAACGCCTTAAAGTTGCAAATCAGAGGCGCAGGCCATTCAGGAGGCGTTCGAAAATTCTGCGTCTCTTCGTTAATCAGTCACTGTCTCGAAACATCTGCGCCACATCTCGCTCTTTGATTTGCTCTCCGGAGATGTTACTTTGTGCCATCTCTTTCGACGGCATGTTCTCCTGTTACAAAGCCCAATTCTGTGCATTCTGAAAATTTTCGCCAGATTTTGGCCAATATATCAGGAGAACATGAAGTGGAAAGAGGTATACTAAATTTCAGCTTCAAAGGCATCGCCTTAAACTTGCAATTAAGAGGCGCAGGCCATTCAGGAGGCGTTCGAAAATTCTGCGTCTCTTCGTGGAACAGTCACTGTCTCGAAACACTTGCGCCACTTCTCGCTCTTTGATTTGCTCTCCGGAGACATTACTTTGTTCCATCTCTTTCGACTGCATGTTCTCCTGTTACAAAGCCCAATTTTGTGTATTCTCGAAATTTTCGCAAGATTTTGGCCAATAAATCAGGAGAACATGAAGTCAAAAGAGGTATACTAAATTTCAGCTTCAAAGGCATCGCCTTAAAGTTGCAAATCAGAGGCGCAGGCCTTTCAAGAGGCGTTCGAAAATTCTGCGTGTCTTCGTTAAACAGTCACTGTCTCGAAATATCTGCGCCACTTCTTGCTCTTTGATTTGCTCTCCAGAGACGTTACTTTGTGCCATCTCTTTCGACGCCATGTTCTCCTGTTACAAAGACCAATTTTGAGCATTCTGAAAATTTTCGCCAGATTTTGGCCAATATATCAGGAGAACATGAAGTCAAAAGAGGTATACTGAATTTCAGCTTCACAGGCATCGCCTTAAAGTTGCAAATAAGAGGCGCAGGCCTTTCAAGAGGCTTTCGAAAATTCTGCGTCTCTTCCTGAATCAGTCACTGTCTCGAAACATCTGCGCCACATCTCGCTCTTTGATTTGCTCTCCGGAGACGTTACTTTGTGCCATCTCTTTCGACAGCATGTTCTCCTGTTACAAAGCCCAATTTTGTGCATTCTGAAAATTTTCGCTAGATTTTGGCCAATATATCAGGAAAACATGAAGTGGAAAGAGGTATACTAAATTTCAGCTTCAAAGGCATCGCTTAAATGTATCAAATCAGAGGCGCAGGCCTTTCAAGAGGCGTTCGAAAATTGTACGACTCTTCGCTAAACAGTCACTGTCTCGAAACATCTGCGCCACTTCTCGCTCATTGATTTGCCCTCCGGAGACGTTACTTTGTGCCATCTCTTTCGACGGCATGTTCTCCTGTTACAAAGCCCAATTCTGTGGATTCTGAAAATTTTCGCCAGATTTTGGCCAATATATCAGGAGAACATGAAGTGGAAAGAGGTATACTAAATTTCAGCTTCAAAGGCATCGCCTTAAACTTGCAATTAAGAGGTGCAGGCGTTTCAAGAGGCGTTCGAAAATTCTACGTCTCTTCGTTAAACAGTCACTGTCTCGAAACACCTGCTCCACTTCTCGCTCTTTCGTTTGCTGTCTGGAGACGTTACATTGTTCCATTTCTTTCGAAGGCATGTTCTCCTGTTACAAAGCTCAATTTTGTGTATTCTCGAAATTTTCGCCAGATTTTGGCCAATATATCAGGAGAAAATTATGTGGAAAGAGGTATACTAAATTTCAGCTTCAAAGGCTCCGCCTTAAAGTTGCAAATCAGAGGCGCAGGCCTTTCAAGAGGCGTTCGAAAATTCTGCGTGTCTTCGTTAAACAGTCACTGTCTCGAAACATCTGCGCCACTTCTCGCTCATTGATTTGCCCTCCGGAGACGTTACTTTGTGCCATCTCTTTCGACGGCATGTTCTCCTGTTACAAAGCCCAATTTTGTGTATTCTCGAAATTTTCGCCAGATTTTGGCCAATAAATCAGGAGAAAATGAAGTGGAAAGAGGTATACTAAATTTCAGCTTCAAAGGCATCGCCTTAAAGTTGCACATAAGAGGCGCAGGCCTTTCAAGAGGCGTTCGAAAATTCTGCGTCTCTTCGTTATTCAGTCACTGTCTCGAAACATCTGCGCCACATCTCGCTCTTTGATTTGTTCTCCGGAGACGTTACTTTGTGCCATCTCTTTCGACGGCATGTTCTCCTGTTACAAAGCCCAATTTTGTGCATTCTGAAAATTTTCGCCACATTTTGGCCAATATATCAGGAGAACATGAAGTCAAAAGAGGTATACTAAATTTCAGCTTCAAAGGCATCGCCTTAAAGTTGCAAATAAGAGGCGCAGGCCTTTCAAGAGGCGTTCGAAAATTCTGCGTCTCTTCGTTAATCAGTCACTGTCTCGAAACATCTGCGCCACATCTCGCTATTTGATTTGCTCTCCGGAGACATTACTTTGTGCCATCTCTTTCGACGGCAGGTTCTCCTGTTACAAAGCTCAATTTTGTGTATTCTCGAAATTTTCGCCAGATTTTGGCCAATATATCAGGAGAAAATGAAGTGGAAAGAGGTATACTAAATTTCAGCTTCAAAGGCATCGCCTTAAAGTTGCAATTAAGAGGCGCAGGCCTTTCAAGAGGCGTTCGAAAATTCTGCGTCTCTTCGTTATTCAGTCACTGTCTCGAAACATCTGCGCCACTTCTCGCTCATTGATTTGCCCTCCGGAGACCGTTACTTTGTGCCATCTCTTTCGACGGCATGTTCTCCTGATACAAAGCCCAATTCTGTGCATTCTGAAAATTTTCGCTAGATTTTGGCCAATATATCAGCAAAACATGAAGTGGAAAGAGGTATACTAAATTTCAGCTTCAAAGGCATCGCCTTAAAGTTGCAATTAAGAGGCGCAGGCCTTTCAAGAGGATTTCGAAAATTATGCGTCTCTTCGTGAAACAGTCACTGTCTCGAAACACCTGCGCCACTTCTCGCTCTTTCGTTTGCTGTCCGGAGACGTTACATTGTTCCACCTCTTTCGACGGCAGGTTCTCCTGTTACAAAGCTCAATTTTGTGTATTCTCGAAATTTGCGCCAGATTTTGGCCAATATATCAGGAGAAAATGAAGTGGAAAGAGGTATACTAAATTTCAGCTTCAAAGGCATCGCCTTAAAGTTGCAATTACGAGGCGCAGGCCTTTCAAGAGGCTTTCGAAAATTATGCGTCTCTTCGTTAAACAGTCACTGTCTCGAAACATCTGCGCCACTTCTCGCTCATTGATTTGCCCTCCGGAGACGTTACTTTGTGCCATCTCTTTCGACGGCATGTTCTCCTGTTACAAAGCCCAATTCTGTGCATTCTGAAAATTTTCGCCAGATTTTGGCCAATATATCAGGAGAACATGAAGTGGAAAGAGGTATACTAAATTTCAGCTTCAAAGGAAACGCCTTAAAGTTGCAAATCAGAGGCGCAGGCCATTCAGGAGGCGTTCGAAAATTCTGCGTCTCTTCGTGGAACAGTCACTGTCTCGAAACACTTGCGCCACTTCTCGCTCTTTGATTTGCTCTCCGGAGACATTACTTTGTTCCATCTCTTTCGACTGCATGTTCTCCTGTTACAAAGCCCAATTTTGAGCATTCTGAAAATTTTCGCCAGATTTTGGCCAATATATCAGGAGAACATGAAGTCAAAAGAGGTATACTGAATTTCAGCTTCACAGGCATCGCCTTAAAGTTGCAAATAAGAGGCGCAGGCCTTTCAAGAGGCTTTCGAAAATTCTGCGTCTCTTCCCTGAATCAGTCACTGTCTCGAAACATCTGCGCCACATCTCGCTCTTTGATTTGCTCTCCGGAGACGTTACTTTGTGCCATCTCTTTCGACAGCATGTTCTCCTGTTACAAAGCCCAATTTTGTGCATTCTGAAAATTTTCGCTAGATTTTGGCCAATATATCAGGGAAAACATGAAGTGGAAAGAGGTATACTATTTCAGCTTCAAAGGCATCGCTTAAATGTATCAAATCAGAGGCGCAGGCCTTTCAAGAGGCGTTCGAAAATTGTACGACTCTTCGCTAAACAGTCACTGTCTCGAAACATCTGCGCCACTTCTCGCTCATTGATTTGCCCTCCGGAGACGTTACTTTGTGCCATCTCTTTCGACGGCATGTTCTCCTGTTACAAAGCCCAATTCTGTGGATTCTGAAAATTTTCGCCAGATTTTGGCCAATATATCAGGAGAACATGAAGTGGAAAGAGGTATACTAAATTTCAGCTTCAAAGGCATCGCCTTAAACTTGCAATTAAGAGGTGCAGGCGTTTCAAGAGGCGTTCGAAAATTCTATGTCTCTTCGTTAAACAGTCACTGTCTCGAAACACCTGCTCCACTTCTCGCTCTTTCGTTTGCTGTCTGGAGACGTTACATTGTTCCATTTCTTTCGAAGGCATGTTCTCCTGTTACAAAGCTCAATTTTGTGTATTCTCGAAATTTTCGCCAGATTTTGGCCAATATATCAGGAGAAAATTATGTGGAAAGAGGTATACTAAATTTCAGCTTCAAAGGCTCCGCCTTAAAGTTGCAAATCAGAGGCGCAGGCCTTTCAAGAGGCGTTCGAAAATTCTGCGTGTCTTCGTTAAACAGTCACTGTCTCGAAACATCTGCGCCACTTCTCGCTCATTGATTTGCCCTCCGGAGACGTTACTTTGTGCCATCTCTTTCGACGGCATGTTCTCCTGTTACAAAGCCCAATTTTGTGTATTCTCGAAATTTTCGCCAGATTTTGGCCAATAAATCAGGAGAAAATGAAGTGGAAAGAGGTATACTAAATTTCAGCTTCAAAGGCATCGCCTTAAAGTTGCACATAAGAGGCGCAGGCCTTTCAAGAGGCGTTCGAAAATTCTGCGTCTCTTCGTTATTCAGTCACTGTCTCGAAACATCTGCGCCACATCTCGCTCTTTGATTTGTTCTCCGGAGACGTTACTTTGTGCCATCTCTTTCGACGGCATGTTCTCCTGTTACAAAGCCCAATTTTGTGCATTCTGAAAATTTTCGCCACATTTTGGCCAATATATCAGGAGAACATGAAGTCAAAAGAGGTATACTAAATTTCAGCTTCAAAGGCATCGCCTTAAAGTTGCAAATAAGAGGCGCAGGCCTTTCAAGAGGCGTTCGAAAATTCTGCGTCTCTTCGTTAATCAGTCACTGTCTCGAAACATCTGCGCCACATCTCGCTATTTGATTTGCTCTCCGGAGACATTACTTTGTGCCATCTCTTTCGACGGCAGGTTCTCCTGTTACAAAGCTCAATTTTGTGTATTCTCGAAATTTTCGCCAGATTTTGGCCAATATATCAGGAGAAAATGAAGTGGAAAGAGGTATACTAGATTTCAGCTTCAAAGGCATCGCCTTAAAGGTGCAATTAAGAGGCGCAGGCCTTTCAAGAGGCGTTCGAAAATTCTGCGTCTCTTCGTTATTCAGTCACTGTCTCGAAACATCTGCGCCACTTCTCGCTCATTGATTTGCCCTCCGGAGACCGTTACTTTGTGCCATCTCTTTCGACGGCATGTTCTCCTGATACAAAGCCCAATTCTGTGCATTCTGAAAATTTTCGCTAGATTTTGGCCAATATATCAGCAAAACATGAAGTGGAAAGAGGTATACTAAATTTCAGCTTCAAAGGCATCGCCTTAAAGTTGCAATTAAGAGGCGCAGGCCTTTCAAGAGGATTTCGAAAATTATGCGTCTCTTCGTGAAACAGTCACTGTCTCGAAACACCTGCGCCACTTCTCGCTCTTTCGTTTGCTGTCCGGAGACGTTACATTGTTCCACCTCTTTCGACGGCAGGTTCTCCTGTTACAAAGCTCAATTTTGTGTATTCTCGAAATTTGCGCCAGATTTTGGCCAATATATCAGGAGAAAATGAAGTGGAAAGAGGTATACTAAATTTCAGCTTCAAAGGCATCGCCTTAAAGTTGCAATTACGAGGCGCAGGCCTTTCAAGAGGCTTTCGAAAATTTTGCGTCTCTTCGTTAAACAGTCACTGTCTCGAAACATCTGCGCCACTTCTCGCTCATTGATTTGCCCTCCGGAGACGTTACTTTGTGCCATCTCTTTCGACGGCATGTTCTCCTGTTACAAAGCCCCATTCTGTGCATTCTGAAAATTTTCGCCAGATTTTGGCCAATATATCAGGAGAACATGAAGTGGAGAGAGGTATACTAAATTTCAGCTTCAAAGGAAACGCCTTAAAGTTGCAAATCAGAGGCGCAGGCCATTCAGGAGGCGTTTGAAAATTTTGCGTCTCTTCGTTAATCAGTCACTGTCTCGAAACATCTGCGCCACATCTCGCTTTTTGATTTGCTCTCCGGAGATGTTACTTTGTGCCATCTCTTTCGACGGCGTGTTCTCCTGTTACAGAGCCCAATTCTGTGCATTCTGAAAATTTTCGCCAGATTTTGGCCAATATATCAGGAGAACCTGAAGTGGAAAGAGGTATACTAAATTTCAGCTTCAAAGGCATCGCCTTAAACTTGCAATTAAGAGGCGCAGGCCATTCAGGAGGCGTTCGAAAATTCTGCGTCTCTTCGTGGAACAGTCACTGTCTCGAAACATCTGCGCCACATCTCGCTTTTTGATTTGCTCTCCGGAGATGTTACTTTGTGCCATCTCTTTCGACGGCATGTTCTCCTGTTACAAAGCCCAATTCTGTGCATTCTGAAAATTTTCGCTAGATTTTGGCCAATATATCAGGAAAACATGAAGTGGAAAGAGGTATACTAAATTTCAGCTTCAAAGGCATCGCTTAAATGTATCAAATCAGAGGCGCAGGCCTTTCAAGAGGCGTTCGAAAATTGTGCGACTCTTCGTTAAACAGTCCCTGTCTTGAAACATCTGCGCCACTTCTCGCTCATTGATTTGCCCTCCGGAGACCGTTACTTTGTGCCATCTCTTTCGACGGCATGTTCTCCTGTTACAAAGCCCAATTCTGTGCATTCTGAAAATTTTCGCTAGATTTTGGCCAATATATCAGCAAAACATGAAGTGGAAAGAGGTATACTAAATTTCAGCTTCAAAGGCTCCGCCTTAAAGTTGCAAATCAGAGGCGCAGGCCTTTCAAGAGGCGTTCGAAAATTCTGCGTGTCTTCGTTAAACAGTCACTGTCTCGAAACATCTGCGCCACTTCTCGCTCATTGATTTGCCCTCCGGAGACGTTACTTTGTGCCATCTCTTTCGACGGCATGTTCTCCTGTTACAAAGCCCAATTTTGTGTATTCTCGAAATTTTCGCCAGATTTTGGCCAATAAATCAGGAGAAAATGAAGTGGAAAGAGGTATACTAAATTTCAGCTTCAAAGGCATCGCCTTAAAGTTGCAAATAAGAGGCGCAGGCCTTTCAAGAGGCGTTCGAAAATTCTGCGTCTCTTCGTTAATCAGTCACTGTCTCGAAACATCTGCGCCACATCTCGCTCTTTGATTTGCTCTCCGGAGACGTAACTTTGTGCCATCTCTTTCGACGGCATGTTCTCCTGTTACAAAGCCCAATGTCGTGCATTCTGAAAATTTTCGCTAGATTTTGGCCAATATATCAGGAGAACATGAAGTGGAAAGAGGTATACTAAATTTCAGTTTCAAAGGCATCGACTTAAAGTTGCAATTAAGAGGCGCAGGCCTTTCAAGAGGCTTTCGAAAATTCTGCGTCTCTTCGTTAATCAGTCACTGTCTCGAAACATCTGCGCCACATCTCGCTCTTTGATTTGCTCTCCGGAGATGTTACTTTGTGCCATCTCTTTCGACGGCATGTTCTCCTGTTACAAAGCCCAATTCTGTGCATTCTGAAAATTTTCGCCAGATTTTGGCCAATATATCAGGAGAACATGAAGTGGAAAGAGGTATACTAAATTTCAGCTTCAAAGGCATCGCCTTAAACTTGCAATTAAGAGGCGCAGGCCATTCAGGAGGCGTTCGAAAATTCTGCGTCTCTTCGTGGAACAGTCACTGTCTCGAAACACCTGCGCCACTTCTCGCTCTTTGATTTGCTCTCCGGAGACATTACTTTGTTCCATCTCTTTCGACTGCATGTTCTCCTGTTACAAAGCCCAATTTTGTGTATTCTGAAAATTTTCGCCAGATTATGGCCAATATATCAGGAGAACATGAAGTCAAAAGAGGTATACTGAATTTCAGCTTCACAGGCATCGCCTTAAAGTTGCAAATAAGAGGCGCAGGCCTTTCAAGAGGCTTTCGAAAATTCTGCGTCTCTTCCTGAATCAGTCACTGTCTCGAAACATCTGCGCCACATCTCGCTCTTTGATTTGCTCTCCGGAGACGTTACTTTGTGCCATCTCTTTCGACCGCATGTTCTCCTGTTACAAAGCCCAATTTTGTGCATTCTGAAAATTTTCGCTAGATTTTGGCCAATATATCAGGAAAACATGAAGTGGAAAGAGGTATACTAAATTTCAGCTTCAAAGGCATCGCTTAAATGTATCAAATCAGAGGCGCAGGCCTTTCAAGAGGCGTTCGAAAATTGTACGACTCTTCGCTAAACAGTCACTGTCTCGAAACACCTGCGCCACTTCTCGCTCTTTGATTTGCTCTCCGGAGACTTTACTTTGTTCCATCTCTTTCGACTGCATGTTCTCCTGTTACAAAGCCCAATTTTGTGTATTCTCGAAATTTTCGCAAGATTTTGGCCAATAAATCAGCAGAACATGAAGTCAAAAGAGGTATAGTAAATTTCAGCTTCAAAGGCATCGCTTAAATGTATCAAATCAGAGGCGCAGGCCTTTCAAGAGGCGTTCGAAAATTGTGCGACTCTTCGTTAAACAGTCCCTGTCTTGAAACATCTGCGCCACTTCTCGCTCATTGATTTGCCCTCCGGAGACCGTTACTTTGTGCCATCTCTTTCGACGGCATGTTCTCCTGTTACAAAGCCCAATTCTGTGCATTCTGAAAATTTTCGCTAGATTTTGGCCAATATATCAGCAAAACATGAAGTGGAAAGAGGTATACTAAATTTCAGCTTCAAAGGCATCGCCTTAAAGTTGCAATTAAGAGGCGCAGGACTTTCAAGAGGCTTTCGAAAATTATGCGTCTCTTCGTGAAACAGTCACTGTCTCGAAACACCTGCGCCACTTCTCGCTCTTTCGTTTGCTGTCCGGAGACGTTACATTTTTCCACCTCTTTCGACGGCAGGTTCTCCTGTTACAAAGCTCAATTTTGTGTATTCTCGAAATTTTCGCCAGATTTTGGCCAATATATCAGGAGAACATGAAGTGGAAAGAGGTATACTAAATTTCAGCTTCAAAGGCATCGCCTTAAAGTTGCAAATAAGAGGCGCAGGCCTTTCAAGAGGCGTTCGAAATTTCTGCGTCTCTTCGTTAATCAGTCACTGTCTCGAAACATCTGCGCCACATCTCGCTCTTTGATTTGCTCTCCGGAGACGTTACTTTGTGCCATCTCTTTCGACGGCATGTTCTCCTGTTACAAAGCCCAATGTCGTGCATTCTGAAAATTTTCGCTAGATTTTGGCCAATATATCAGGAGAACATGAAGTGGAAAGAGGTATACTAAATTTCAGTTTCAAAGGCATCGACTTAAAGTTGCAATTAAGAGGCGCAGGCCTTTCAAGAGGCTTTCGAAAATTCTGCGTCTCTTCGTTAATCAGTCACTGTCTCGAAACATCTGCGCCACATCTCGCTCTTTGATTTGCTCTCCGGAGACGTTACTTTGTGCCATCTCTTTCGACGGCATGTTCTCCTGTTACAAAGCCCAATGTTGTGCATTCTGAAAATTTTCGCTAGATTTTGGCCAATATATCAGGAGAACATGAAGTGGAAAGAGGTATACTAAATTTCAGCTTCAAAGGCATCGCCTTAAAGTTGCAATTAAGAGGCGCAGGCCTTTCAAGAGGCTTTCGAAAATTCTGCGTCTCTTCGTTAATCTCTCACTGTCTCGAAACACCTGCGCCACTTCTCGCTCTTTCGTTTGCTGTCCGGAGACGTTACATTGTTCCACCTCTTTCGACGGCAGGTTCTCCTATTACAAAGCTCAATTTTGTGTATTCTCCAAATTTTCGCCAGATTTTGGCCAATATATCAGGAGAAAATGAAGTGGAAAGAGGTATACTAAATTTCAGCTTCAAAGGCATCGCCTTAAAGTTGCAATTACGAGGCGCAGGCCTTTCAAGAGGCTTTCGAAAATTTTGCGTCTCTTCGTTAAACAGTCACTGTCTCGAAACATCTGCGCCACTTCTCGCTCATTGATTTGCCCTCCGGAGACGTTACATTGTGCCATCTCTTTCGACGGCATGTTCTCCTGTTACAAAGCCCAATTCTGTGCATTCTGAAAATTTTCGCCAGATTTTGGCCAATATATCAGGAGAACATGAAGTGGAAAGAGGTATACTAAATTTCAGCTTCAAAGGCATCGCCTTAAACTTGCAATTAAGAGGCGCAGGCCATTCAGGAGGCGTTCGAAAATTCTGCGTCTCTTCGTGGAACAGTCACTGTCTCGAAACACCTGCGCCACTTCTCGCTCTTTGATTTGCTCTCCGGAGACATTACTTTGTTCCATCTCTTTCGACTGCATGTTCTCCTGTTACAAAGCCCAATTTTGTGTATTCTGAAAATTTTCGCCAGATTATGGCCAATATATCAGGAGAACATGAAGTCAAAAGAGGTATACTGAATTTCAGCTTCACAGGCATCGCCTTAAAGTTGCAAATAAGAGGCGCAGGCCTTTCAAGAGGCTTTCGAAAATTCTGCGTCTCTTCCTAAATCAGTCACTGTCTCGAAACATCTGCGCCACATCTCGCTCTTTGATTTGCTCTCCGGAGACGTTACTTTGTGCCATCTCTTTCGACCGCATGTTCTCCTGTTACAAAGCCCAATTTTGTGCATTCTGAAAATTTTCGCTAGATTTTGGCCAATATATCAGGAAAACATGAAGTGGAAAGAGGTATACTAAATTTCAGCTTCAAAGGCATCGCTTAAATGTATCAAATCAGAGGCGCAGGCCTTTCAAGAGGCATTCGAAAATTGTACGACTCTTCGCTAAACAGTCACTGTCTCGAAACACCTGCGCCACTTCTCGCTCTTTGATTTGCTCTCCGGAGACTTTACTTTGTTCCATCTCTTTCGACTGCATGTTCTCCTGTTACAAAGCCCAATTTTGTGTATTCTCGAAATTTTCGCAAGATTTTGGCCAATAAATCATGAGAACATGAAGTCAAAAGAGGTATACTAAATTTCAGCTTCAAAGGCATCGCCTTAAAGTTGCAAATCAGAGGCGCAGGCCTTTCAAGAGGCGTTCGAAAGTTCTGCGTCTCTTCGTTATTCAGTCACTGTCTCGAAACATCTGCGCCGCATCTCGCTCTTTGATTTGTTCTCCGGAGACGTTACTTTGTGCCATCTCTTTCGACGGCATGTTCTCCTGTTACAAAGCCCAATTTTGTGCATTCTGAAAATTTTCGCCAGATTTTGGCCAATATATCAGGAGAACATGAAGTCAAAAGAGGTATACTAAATTTCAGCTTCAAAGGCATCGCCTTAAAGTTGCAAATAAGAGGCGCAGGCCTTTCAAGAGGCTTTCGAAAATTCTGCGTCTCTTCGTTAATCAGTCACTGTCTCGAAACATCTGCGCCACATCTCGCTCTTTGGTTTGCTCTCCGGAGACGTTACTTTGTGCCATCTCTTTCGACGGCATGTTCTCCTGTTACAAAGCCCAATTCTGTGCATTCTGAAAATTTTCGCTAGATTTTGGCCAATATATCAGGAAAACATGAAGTGGAAAGAGGTATACTAAATTTCAGCTTCAAAGGCATCGCTTAAATGTATCAAATCAGAGGCGCAGGCCTTTCAAGAGGCGTTCGAAAATTGTGCGACTCTTCGTTAAACAGTCCCTGTCTTGAAACATCTGCGCCACTTCTCGCTCATTGATTTGCCCTCCGGAGACCGTTACTTTGTGCCATCTCTTTCGACAGCATGTTCTCCTGTTACAAAGCCCAATTCTGTGCATTCTGAAAATTTTCGCTAGATTTTGGCCAATATATCAGCAAAACATGAAGTGGAAAGAGGTATACTAAATTTCAGCTTCAAAGGCATCGCCTTAAAGTTGCAATTAAGAGGCGCAGGCCTTTCAAGAGGCTTTCGAAAATTATGCGTCTCTTCGTGAAACAGTCACTGTCTCGAAACACCTGCGCCACTTCTCGCTCTTTCGTTTGCTGTCCGGAGACGTTACATTTTTCCACCTCTATCGACGGCAGGTTCTCCTGTTACAAAGCTCAATTTTGTGTATTCTCGAAATTTTCGCCAGATTTTGGCCAATATATCAGGAGAACATGAAGTGGAAAGAGGTATACTAAATTTCAGCTTCAAAGGCATCGCCTTAAAGTTGCAATTAAGAGGCGCAGGCCTTTCAAGAGGCTTTCGAAAATTCTGCGTCTCTTCGTTAATCAGTCACTGTCTCGAAACATCTGCGCCACATCTCGCTCTTTGATTTGCTCTCCGGAGACGTTACTTTGTGCCATCTCTTTCGACGGCAGGTTCTCCTATTACAAAGCTCAATTTTGTGTATTCTCCAAATTTTCGCCAGATTTTGGCCAATATATCAGGAGAAAATGAAGTGGAAAGAGGAATACTAAATTTCAGCTTCAAAGGCATCGCCTTAAAGTTGCAATTACGAGGCGCAGGCCTTTCAAGAGGCTTTCGAAAATTTTGCGTCTCTTCGTTAAACAGTCACTGTCTCGAAACATCTGCGCCACTTCTCGCTCATTGATTTGCCCTCCGGAGACGTTACATTGTGCCATCTCTTTCGACGGCATGTTCTCCTGTTACAAAGCCCAATTCTGTGCATTCTGAAAATTTTCGCCAGATTTTGGCCAATATATCAGGAGAACATGAAGTGGAAAGAGGTATACTAAATTTCAGCTTCAAAGGAAACGCCTTAAAGTTGCAAATCAGAGGCGCAGGCCATTCAGGAGGCGTTCGAAAATTCTGCGTCTCTTCTTTAATCAGTCACTGTCTCGAAACATCTGCGCCACATCTCGCTCTTTGATTTGCTCTCCGGAGATGTTACTTTGTGCCATCTCTTTCGACGGCATGTTCTCCTGTTACAAAGCCCAATTCTGTGCATTCTGAAAATTTTCGCCAGATTTTGGCCAATATATCAGGAGAACATGAAGTGGAAAGAGGTATACTAAATTTCAACTTCAAAGGCATCGCCTTAAACTTGCAATTAAGAGGCGCAGGCCATTCAGGAGGCGTTCGAAAATTCTGCGTCTCTTCGTGGAACAGTCACTGTCTCGAAACACCTGCGCCACTTCTCGCTCTTTGATTTGCTCTCCGGAGACATTACTTTGTTCCATCTCTTTCGACTGCATGTTCTCCTGTTACAAAGCCCAATTTTGTGTATTCTGAAAATTTTCGCCAGATTATGGCCAATATATCAGGAGAACATGAAGTCAAAAGAGGTATACTGAATTTCAGCTTCACAGGCATCGCCTTAAAGTTGCAAATAAGAGGCGCAGGCCTTTCAAGAGGCTTTCGAAAATTCTGCGTCTCTTCCTGAATCAGTCACTGTCTCGAAACATCTGCGCCACTTCTCGCTCTTTGATTTGCTCTCCGGAGACTTTACTTTGTTCCATCTCTTTCGACTGCATGTTCTCCTGTTACAAAGCCCAATTTTGTGTATTCTCGAAATTTTCGCAAGATTTTGGCCAATAAATCAGGAGAACATGAAGTCAAAAGAGGTATACTAAATTTCAGCTTCAAAGGCATCGCTTAAATGTATCAAATCAGAGGCGCAGGCCTTTCAAGAGGCGTTCGAAAATTGTGCGACTCTTCGTTAAACAGTTCCTGTCTTGAAACATCTGCGCCACTTCTCGCTCATTGATTTGCCCTCCGGAGACCGTTACTTTGTGCCATCTCTTTCGACGGCATGTTCTCCTGTTACAAAGCCCAATTCTGTGCATTCTGAAAATTTTCGCTAGATTTTGGCCAATATATCAGCAAAACATGAAGTGGAAAGAGGTATACTAAATTTCAGCTTCAAAGGCATCGCCTTAAAGTTGCAATTAAGAGGCGCAGGCCTTTCAAGAGGATTTCGAAAATTATGCGTCTCTTCGTGAAACAGTCACTGTCTCGAAACACCTGCGCCACTTCTCGCTCTTTCGTTTGCTGTCCGGAGACGTTACATTTTTCCACCTCTTTCGACGGCAGGTTCTCCTGTTACAAAGCTCAATTTTGTGTATTCTCGAAATTTTCGCCAGATTTTGGCCAATATATCAGGAGAACATGAAGTGGAAAGAGGTATACTAAATTTCAGCTTCAAAGGCATCGCCTTAAAGTTGCAAATAAGAGGCGCAGGCCTTTCAAGAGGCGTTCGAAAATTCTGCGTCTCTTCGTTAATCAGTCACTGTCTCGAAACATCTGCGCCACATCTCGCTCTTTGATTTGCTCTCCGGAGACGTTACTTTGTGCCATCTCTTTCGTCGGCATGTTCTCCTGTTACAAAGCCCAATGTCGTGCATTCTGAAAATTTTCGCTAGATTTTGGCCAATATATCAGGAGAACATGAAGTGGAAAGAGGTATACTAAATTTCAGTTTCAAAGGCATCGACTTAAAGTTGCAATTAAGAGGCGCAGGCCTTTCAAGAGGCTTTCGAAAATTCTGCGTCTCTTCGTTAATCAGTCACTGTCTCGAAACATCTGCGCCACATCTCGCTCTTTGATTTGCTCTCCGGAGACGTTACTTTGTGCCATCTCTTTCGACGGCATGTTCTCCTGTTACAAAGCCCAATGTTGTGCATTCTGAAAATTTTCGCTAGATTTTGGCCAATATATCAGGAGAACATGAAGTGGAAAGAGGTATACTAAATTTCAGCTTCAAAGGCATCGCCTTAAAGTTGCAATTAAGAGGCGCAGGCCTTTCAAGAGGCTTTCGAAAATTCTGCGTCTCTTCGTTAATCTCTCACTGTCTCGAAACACCTGCGCCACTTCTCGCTCTTTCGTTTGCTGTCCGGAGACGTTACATTGTTCCACCTCTTTCGACGGCAGGTTCTCCTATTACAAAGCCCAATTTTGTGTATTCTCCAAATTTTCGCCAGATTTTGGCCAATATATCAGGAGAAAATGAAGTGGAAAGAGGTATACTAAATTTCAGCTTCAAAGGCATCGCCTTAAAGTTGCAATTACGAGGCGCAGGCCTTTCAAGAGGCTTTCGAAAATTTTGCGTCTCTTCGTTAAACAGGCACTGTCTCGAAACATCTGCGCCACTTCTCGCTCATTGATTTGCCCTCCGGAGACGTTACATTGTGCCATCTCTTTCGACGGCATGTTCTCCTGTTACAAAGCCCAATTCTGTGCATTCTGAAAATTTTCGCCAGATTTTGGCCAATATATCAGGAGAACATGAAGTGGAAAGAGGTATACTAAATTTCAGCTTCAAAGGAAACGCCTTAAAGTTGCAAATCAGAGGCGCAGGCCATTCAGGAGGCGTTCGAAAATTCTGCGTCTCTTCGTTAATCAGTCACTGTCTCGAAACATCTGCGCCACATCTCGCTCTTTGATTTGCTCTCCGGAGATGTTACTTTGTGCCATCTCTTTCGACGGCATGTTCTCCTGTTACAAAGCCCAATTCTGTGCATTCTGAAAATTTTCGCCAGATTTTGGCCAATATATCAGGAGAACATGAAGTGGAAAGAGGTATACTAAATTTCAGCTTCAAAGGCATCGCCTTAAACTTGCAATTAAGAGGCGCAGGCCATTCAGGAGGCGTTCGAAAATTCTGCGTCTCTTCGTGGAACAGTCACTGTCTCGAAACACCTGCGCCACTTCTCGCTCTTTGATTTGCTCTCCGGAGACATTACTTTGTTCCATCTCTTTCGACTGCATGTTCTCCTGTTACAAAGCCCAATTTTGTGTATTCTGAAAATTTTCGCCAGATTATGGCCAATATATCAGGAGAACATGAAGTCAAAAGAGGTATACTGAATTTCAGCTTCACAGGCATCGCCTTAAAGTTGCAAATAAGAGGCGCAGGCCTTTCAAGAGGCTTTCGAAAATTCTGCGTCTCTTCCTAAATCAGTCACTGTCTCGAAACATCTGCGCCACATCTCGCTCTTTGATTTGCTCTCCGGAGACGTTACTTTGTGCCATCTCTTTCGACCGCATGTTCTCCTGTTACAAAGCCCAATTTTGTGCATTCTGAAAATTTTCGCTAGATTTTGGCCAATATATCAGGAAAACATGAAGTGGAAAGAGGTATACTAAATTTCAGCTTCAAAGGCATCGCTTAAATGTATCAAATCAGAGGCGCAGGCCTTTCAAGAGGCATTCGAAAATTGTACGACTCTTCGCTAAACAGTCACTGTCTCGAAACACCTGCGCCACTTCTCGCTCTTTGATTTGCTCTCCGGAGACTTTACTTTGTTCCATCTCTTTCGACTGCATGTTCTCCTGTTACAAAGCCCAATTTTGTGTATTCTCGAAATTTTCGCAAGATTTTGGCCAATAAATCATGAGAACATGAAGTCAAAAGAGGTATACTAAATTTCAGCTTCAAAGGCATCGCCTTAAAGTTGCAAATCAGAGGCGCAGGCCTTTCAAGAGGCGTTCGAAAGTTCTGCGTCTCTTCGTTATTCAGTCACTGTCTCGAAACATCTGCGCCGCATCTCGCTCTTTGATTTGTTCTCCGGAGACGTTACTTTGTGCCATCTCTTTCGACGGCATGTTCTCCTGTTACAAAGCCCAATTTTGTGCATTCTGAAAATTTTCGCCAGATTTTGGCCAATATATCAGGAGAACATGAAGTCAAAAGAGGTATACTAAATTTCAGCTTCAAAGGCATCGCTTAAAGTTGCAAATAAGAGGCGCAGGCCTTTCAAGAGGCTTTCGAAAATTCTGCGTCTCTTCGTTAATCAGTCACGTCTCGAAACATCTGCGCCACATCTCGCTCTTTGGTTTGCTCTCCGGAGACGTTACTTTGTGCCATCTCTTTCGACGGCATGTTCTCCTGTTACAAAGCCCAATTCTGTGCATTCTGAAAATTTTCGCTAGATTTTGGCCAATATATCAGGAGAAAATGAAGTGGAAAGAGGTATACTAAATTTCAGCTTCAAAGGCATCGCCTTAAAGTTGCAAATCAGAGGCGCAGGACTTTCAAGAGGCTTTCGAAAATTCTGCGTCTTTTCGTGAATCAGTCACTGTCTCGAAACATCTGCGCCACATCTCGCTCTTTGATTTGCTCTCCGGAGACGTTACTTTGTGCCATCTCTTTCGACGACATGTTCTCCTGTTACAAAGCCCAATTTTGTGCATTCTGAAAATTTTCGCTAGATTTTGGCCAATATATCAGGAGAACATGAAGTGGAAAGAGGTATACTAAATTTCAGCTTCAAAGGCATCGCCTTAAACTTGCATTTAAGAGGCGCAGGCCTTTCAAGAGGCGTTCGAAAATTCTGCGTCTCTTTGTTAAACAGTCACTGCCTCGAAACACCTGCGCCACTTCTCGCTCTTTCGTTTGCTGTCCGGAGACGTTACATTGTTCCATCTATTTTCGACGGTATGTTCTCCTGTTACAAAGTTCAATTTGTGTATTCTCGAAATTTTCGCCAGATTTTGGCCAATATATCAGGAGAAAATTAAGTGGAAAGAGGTATACTAAATTTCAGCTTCAAAGGCATCGCCTTAAAGTTGCAATTAAGAGGCGCAAGCCTTTCAAGAGGCTTTCGAAAATTATGCGTCTCTTCGTGAAACAGTCACTGTCTCGAAACACCTGCGCCACTTCTCGCTCTTTCGTTTGCTGTCCGGAGACGTTACATTTTTCCACCTCTTTCGACGGCAGGTTCTCCTGTTACAAAGCTCAATTTGGTGTATTCTCGAAATTTTCGCCAGATTTTGGCCAATATATCAGGAGAAAATGAAGTGGAATGAGGTATACTAAATTTCAGCTTCAAAGGCATCGTCTTAAAGTTGCAATTACGAGGCGCAGGCCTTTCAAGAGGCTTTCGAAAATTTTGCGTCTCTTCGTTAAACAGTCACTGTCTCGAAACATCTGCGCCACTTCTCGCTCATTGATTTGCCCTCCGGAGACGTTACTTTGTTCCATCTCTTTCGACGGCATGTTCTCCTGTTACAAAGCCCAATTCTGTGCATTCTGAAAATTTTCGCCAGATTTTGGCCAATATATCAGGAGAACATGAAGTGGAAAGAGGTATACTAAATTTCAGCTTCAAAGGCATCGCCTTAAACTTGCAATTAAGAGGCGCAGGCCATTCAGGAGGCGTTCGAAAATTCTGCGTCTCTTCGTTAAACAGTCACTGTCTCGAAACACCTGCGCCACTTCTCGCTCTTTGATTTGCTCTCCGGAGACGTTACTTTGTGCCATCTCTTTCGGCGGCATGTTCTCCTGTCACAAAGCCCAATTTTGTGCATTCTGAAAATTTTCGCCAGATTTTGGCAAATATATCAGGAGAACATGAAGTCAAAAGAGGTATACTAAATTTCAGCTTCAAAGGCATCGCCTTAAAGTTGCAAATAATAGGCGCAGGCCTTTCAAGAGGCGTTCGAAAATTCTGCGTCTCTTCGTTAATCAGTCACCGTCTCGAAACATCTGCGCCACATCTCGCTCTTTGATTTGCTCTCCGGAGATGTAACTTTGTGCCATCTCTTTCGACGGCATGTTCTCCTGTTACAAAGCCCAATTCTGAGCATTCTGAAAATTTTCGCCAGATTTTGGCCAATATATCAGGAGAACATGAAGTGGAAAGAGGTATACTAAATTTCAGCTTCAAAGGCATCGCCTTAAACTTGCAATTAAGAGGCGCAGGCCATTCAGGAGGCGTTCGAAAATTCTGCGTCTCTTCGTGAAACAGTCACTGTCTCGAAACACCTGCGCCACTTCTCGCTCTTTGATTTGCTCTCCGGAGACATTACTTTGTTCCATCTCTTTCGACTGCATGTTCTCCTGTTACAAAGCCCAATTTTGTGTATTCTCGAAATTTTCGCAAGATTTTGGCCAATAAATCAGGAGAACATGAAGTCAAAAGAGGTATACTAAATTTCAGCTTCAAAGACATCGCTTAAATGTATCAAATCAGAGGCGCAGGCATTTCAAGAGGCGTTCGAAAATTGTGCGACTCTTCGCTAAACAGTCACGGTCTCGAAACATCTGCGCCACTTCTCGCTCATTGATTTGCCCTCCGGAGACGTTACTTTGTGCCATCTCTTTCGACGGCATGTTCTCCTGTTACAAAGCCCAATTCTGTGGATTCTGAAAATTTTCGCTAGAATTTGGCCAATATATCAGGAGAACATGAAATGGAAAGAGGTATACTAAATTTCAGCTTCAAAGGCATCGCCTTAAACGTGTAATTAAGAGGCGCAGGCCTTTCAAGAGGCGTTCGAAAATTGTGCGACTCTTCGTTAAACAGTCCCTGTCTCGAAACATGTGCGCCACTTCTCGCTCATTGATTTGCCCTCCGGAGACGTTACTTTGTGCCATCTCTTTCGACGGCATGTTGTCCTGTTACAAAGCCCAATTCTGTGCATTCTGAAAATTTTCGCCAGATTTTGGCCAATATATCAGGAGAACATGAAGTCAAAAGAGGTAGACTAAATTTCAGGTTCAAAGGCATCGCCTTAAGGTTGCAAATAAGAGGCGCAGGCCTTTCAAGAGGCGTTCGAAAATTGTGCGTCTCTTCGCTAAACAGTCACTGTCTCGAAACAGCTGCGCCACTTCTCGCTCTTTCGTTTGCTGTCCGGAGACGTTACATAGTTCCATCTCTTCCGACGGTATGTTCTCCTGTTACAAAGCTCAATTTTGTGTATTCTCGAAATTTTCGCCAGATTTTGGCCAATATATCAGGAGAAAATGAAGTGGAAAGAGGTATACTAAATTTCAGCTTCAAAGGCATCGCCTTAAAGTTGCAAATCAGAGGCGCAGGACTTTCAAGAGGCTTTCGAAAATTCTGCGTCTTTTCGTGAATCAGTCACTGTCTCGAAACATCTGCGCCACATCTCGCTCTTTGATTTGCTCTCCGGAGACGTTACTTTGTGCCATCTCTTTCGACGACATGTTCTCCTGTTACAAAGCCCAATTTTGTGCATTCTGAAAATTTTCGCTAGATTTTGGCCAATATATCAGGAGAACATGAAGTGGAAAGAGGTATACTAAATTTCAGCTTCAAAGGCATCGCCTTAAACTTGCATTTAAGAGGCGCAGGCCTTTCAAGAGGCGTTCGAAAATTCTGCGTCTCTTTGTTAAACAGTCACTGTCTCGAAACACCTGCGCCACTTCTCGCTCTTTGATTTGCTCTCCGGAGATGTTACTTTGTGCCATCTCTTTCGACGGCATGTTCTCCTGTTACAAAGCCCAATTCTGAGCATTCTGAAAATTTTCGCCAGATTTTGGCCAATATATCAGGAGAACATGAAGTGGAAAGAGGTATACTAAATTTCAGCTTCAAAGGCATCGCCTTAAACTTGCAATTAAGAGGCGCAGGCCATTCAGGAGGCGTTCGAAAATTCTGCGTCTCTTCGTTAAACAGTCACTGTCTCGAAACACCTGCGCCACTTCTCGCTCTTTGATTTGCTCTCCGGAGACGTTACTTTGTGCCATCTCTTTCGGCGGCATGTTCTCCTGTCACAAAGCCCAATTTTGTGCATTCTGAAAATTTTCGCCAGATTTTGGCAAATATATCAGGAGAACATGAAGTCAAAAGAGGTATACTAAATTTCAGCTTCAAAGGCATCGCCTTAAAGTTGCAAATAATAGGCGCAGGCCTTTCAAGAGGCGTTCGAAAATTCTGCGTCTCTTCGTTAATCAGTCACCGTCTCGAAACATCTGCGCCACATCTCGCTCTTTGATTTGCTCTCCGGAGATGTTACTTTGTGCCATCTCTTTCGACGGCATGTTCTCCTGTTACAAAGCCCAATTCTGAGCATTCTGAAAATTTTCGCCAGATTTTGGCCAATATATCAGGAGAACATGAAGTGGAAAGAGGTATACTAAATTTCAGCTTCAAAGGCATCGCCTTAAACTTGCAATTAAGAGGCGCAGGCCATTCAGGAGGCGTTCGAAAATTCTGCGTCTCTTCGTGAAACAGTCACTGTCTCGAAACACCTGCGCCACTTCTCGCTCTTTGATTTGCTCTCCGGAGACATTACTTTGTTCCATCTCTTTCGACTGCATGTTCTCCTGTTACAAAGCCCAATTTTGTGTATTCTCGAAATTTTCGCAAGATTTTGGCCAATAAATCAGGAGAACATGAAGTCAAAAGAGGTATACTAAATTTCAGCTTCAAAGGCATCGCTTAAATGTATCAAATCAGAGGCGCAGGCATTTCAAGAGGCGTTCGAAAATTGTGCGACTCTTCGCTAAACAGTCACGGTCTCGAAACATCTGCGCCACTTCTCGCTCATTGATTTGCCCTCCGGAGACGTTACTTTGTGCCATCTCTTTCGACGGCATGTTCTCCTGTTACAAAGCCCAATTCTGTGGATTCTGAAAATTTTCGCTAGATTTTGGCCAATATATCAGGAGAACATGAAATGGAAAGAGGTATACTAAATTTCAGCTTCAAAGGCATCGCCTTAAACTTGTAATTAAGAGGCGCAGGCCTTTCAAGAGGCGTTCGAAAATTGTGCGACTCTTCGTTAAACAGTCCCTGTCTCGAAACATCTGCGCCACTTCTCGCTCATTGATTTGCCCTCCGGAGACGTTACTTTGTGCCATCTCTTTCGACGGCATGTTGTCCTGTTACAAAGCCCAATTCTGTGCATTCTGAAAATTTTCGCCAGATTTTGGCCAATATATCAGGAGAACATGAAGTCAAAAGAGGTAGACTAAATTTCAGGTTCAAAGGCATCGCCTTAAGGTTGCAAATAAGAGGCGCAGGCCTTTCAAGAGGCGTTCGAAAATTCTGCGTCTCTTCGTTAAACAGTCAC